>NW_009609599.1:8079-8991 GCF_000690535.1 Cariama cristata
ACCCCGAGCATCAGCTGCCACCAGACCCTGCAGCAAAGGGACGCAGGTATCAGAGATGCTCCTCCAGCCCCAAGAAGTCGTAGGGGCTCGGTGTGCCATGCCGGAGGCAGGCAGGGCACAGGTGAGTGGGTGCAGCGTCAGTCACCCATCTCTGTCAGCCCGCGTCCAGGGGAGGTGAGCCGGGGGGGAGAGGGGGGGACACGGGCCAGGTCCCCATCTGGGGACTCACCAGGGCTCACCGTAGCCTGGTTGCACTGCCTGGCCCAGGGCGGGATGGGACGATAGTGCTTATCCATGGGCAAAAACCTCCTGGCCGTCACCACACACCCCTCTGCCAGGAGAGCACCGTGCCAGTCCACCCAAGCGCCGTGCCGGGCTCCAGTCCCAACAAGCCCCAGCGCCAGCAGAAGCAGCAGCAGCAGCAAGAAGAAATATCACAACAGCATGGACGAAGGAGTCCCCGTGGGGATCGGACCCTCAGCACAGCAGAGGAAGAGGACACCGGTCCCTCCGAGCACTATCCCGAACCCAGGCGCTAACTGCGACTCTGCCACCGTCCCCTTTGCCAGCTCCCTGGGGATGGCCAGCCTGCGGGCAAGCGCCTCTCCATCAGGTGGGGCCGGCTACGGGAGCCCTTCCCCATGCTGTACAGGTGCCCCTGGGCGCAGCCTACACTTCCCAAAAGCCATGAAGCAACAGAGAGTACCAGTGATGGGGAATACACACATTTGGATCCTCCCGCAGCTGGATGGGCTAAGAGAGAGAGAGAGGGCAGGGAGCCAGGGTAAGACAGAGAGAACAGAACAAGAGTGGGTTCATCTCAGTAGGACGTCTGACAGCACACGGAGGAGAGGTTGGCCACGCGCGGGCACAGCCCCGGGAACATCTTCCTGGCACCTCTGCCAGGTGCGG
>NW_009609599.1:9159-10091 GCF_000690535.1 Cariama cristata
GCAGCAGAGCAGAGCTCCTCTACCAGAGCCACTGCCAGCGCACACCGCGCAATACCTACTGTCGATGATGTCCCCGAGGCCCTGGGCGTAGAGAAGGTCACGCAGGCGTGCCACCTCATCTTTCAGCTCCCGGATGAGCTTGTTGTTGGGGTCCTCGTTGATGACGGCGTTGCAGCGGATCTGCTTGGCACGGTCGGCGTACCTACGGAAGGGCAGAGCCCTGAGCAGCGGTGGGGAGTAGGGGGGGCGCAAACCTCTGCCCCTCCAGCAAGTGATCCTTCGGAGGATCCCAGAGATGGGACAATCCTTTGGCCTCTTGTCTGAGGTTGCAGGGTCACCTCACAGCACGCCCCCAGCCAAGGATGCCCCAGAGGTGAGGGGAGCATGTGACAGTACCTAGGTTTCAGACACACCCCCCCCCGCCTTTGCCTGCTGCAAGGGGACAAGGGTACTTCTTCCTACCTGAGGGTGCTGAGAGTCTCATCGTAGTTGATGTCAGCAGGACTGAGAGCAGCGACCATGGCTGTCCTGGAGTTTCCCCCTACCCGCAGAGATACATCCACATCAGGGAGATGCTGGCTCCCATGCCAGCCATCACCCTCCGCAAAAAAAACCCCCCCCCGAGCCCATGCCGCCCACCCGTGTCCTCACCCAGGTTCTCCCGCAGCAGCCAGGTCAGCACCGAGTCCCGGTAGGGGATGAAATCCGTCTTCTTCTTCTTTTTGTTCTGAGTGATGGAGAGCAGAGGGAAGGGCTGTCAGGCTGCCTGCTCTCTTAAAAGGGAAGGTGACAGCCAGTCCCCAACCATGGGCACTCAGACGAGGACGGCTCTGCCCGGCCACCGTGACCTCAGGCAGCTCCGCTCAGCTCCACAGGTGCTGCCTGTGAAAGGCCCTGCCTGGGTCAGGGTGTGGGGGGGTGTTTAACACCCG
>NW_009609599.1:10145-12053 GCF_000690535.1 Cariama cristata
GCTTGGGTCCAGGCAGAGCCTCACCCCCGAACCACCCTGCGACCCACTCCCACCCAACTGTGCTAAAAACCAACGCCCCCGCCCCTTCCCCAGCCCGGCCAGGGCACCTACCTTGTTCGGCCCCGAATCCTGTAAAAAAAAAGGAGAGACTGTTTAAGTGAGCTGCCCCCTTCCTCAGCACCCACCACAGCTCCCCAGCCTGCAAGCAGAGAGCAGCGGGCACAGGTCCCCGTGGAGATGGCAGCCTCACCAGCCGAGCTCATCCCAGCCCTGGGGACAGCCTGGGATGGATCTGCCCATCCCTCAGAGCCGGGATGCTCCAGCCCTCGGAGCTGAGCCCGTTCCCCAGCGGTGCTGCAACTCGCCTGCGCTCCAGCTACCTACCATTTCGGCCAGGGCAGAGATGACTTTTCCCAGCGTGGTCAAGGACTTGTTGATGTTTGCTCCTTCCTAGTGGAGAGAGGAAAAGTCCAGATGCTCAGGCTCCATTTCAGAGCAGCGCTAAAGCCCAGTACAGCAGGAGGATGGGGAAGTCCCAGTATGGGATGGGCAAAGAGCAGCTGGTCTTATTGGGTAACCAGCACCTCCCAGCTGGGACTCATGGATCCCAGTGGAACTGTCACTGGGCAGCTTTCAACCAAACCCCCATCAAGGATTTTGGCAGTGTAGTGGGCAAGGAACCAGGCAAGGAAAGGAAGATGTCACAGCTGGGGATGAGGGGGCAGGACGTGGTGTCCCTCCTGGCGCCAGTTCTCACCTTTAGTCTTGTGCCCTTCGCACCAGTGGAGTCGGCTCGCTCACTCCCTGCCAAGTCCACCAAGCTGATTTTGCTGACCTGCAGGCAAAGATGAGGCTCTCAGCCCCAGCAGGCACAGCAAACCGGGCCCCAGCACGGAGCCGAGGAGGGGGCAAAGATTTCTTGAAGGCAGAGGTAGGCTCTGCGGTGTCATCCTTGCCAGGATTTGGCCAGGAGCAGGGCTAACATCCTTGTAGGCAGGGCTGGAGGGCACCAGCTGCCAAATGTCCTGTCCAGGGGCCAGTCCCTCGAGGGACCGTGAGCCCAGCGTGTGCCTGGGACTTATCTCCATCCTGCTCCAACCCTCCATCGGATGCACCATCTCATCCCAAGTCCTGTACACAAAGCCCTTCCCGGGGCGCTGCGGGTTGCCCTAACTCTCTCAGGCTCTGCTCTCACCTTCTCAGTGGTGATGTCTGTCTCGGCGTCATGCCGCTTCTGCGTGAAGATGATGTTGAACACAGCGTGAGAGCGGCTGCTGGTCTCGTTCATGTTGGTGGCAGCCACCGTGCTGCAGGGAGAGGAGGAGAGGGAGGTGTGACACTCTGCAGGGGACACCGGAGTGGATGGCGATGGGGTCAGGGCTCATTTCAGGACAGGGTACATGATGGCAAGGAAAGGTTGGAGGACAGGAGAGGAATCTGGGAGGAGACGTGCAAAAGTCCAGGCTTTCTCCTGCTGGCTCAAGGGCATTTTGAGAGCAGGAAGGAGGTGAGGTGAAAATAAGTGGGGGGTACCCAGTGCTCAGACAGGAGGGGACTGCCACCTCCAGAGCAGCCAGACTGGCAAAGCAAGGAAGTTAAGCAGGACCTTCTGGAGATGTCTGCAGGCTCTCCAAATCCTGGCCATCTCCCGCTTCCCCAACTCACCGGGCCTTGTTCCCAGAGTCCATGAGGTCCTGGATGTCGTTGTAGGAGGTCACAGCCAGCTTGGAAAGGTCCTCAACGTATGGACCCATAAGGGGATGCTCCCTCACTCGCAGGTTCCCCTTGTTCTTGGGGTTCAGGAGGTCCCTCACGCGCTCGCAGTATATCTCCATGTAGCTCACCTACAGCGGAGGGCACGGGCAGGGCTGGCGGCCAGCAGTACGTGGACGCTCAGCACGTAGGCAG
>NW_009609600.1:0-13372 GCF_000690535.1 Cariama cristata
GGGGCTCTCCCTGCAGACAGGCACGGGGAGGCAGCGGGAGGGCGAGGCAGGTCCCGAAGGGCTGAGGGTCCGGCCGTGCCTTGGGCCGGGCACGGCAGCTCCAGGAGCTCAGTGAAGCCCAAGTGTTGGGACCAGGTGCCCGAGGTCCTTTGTGCGCGTAGCCTGTAGGCATGGTCTCCTATTTAAACACAGATTTATGCTGTGGAATAGTAAGAAATAAATTTTTAACAAAATTGCCTATTCCTACATTTATAAATGTATATTCTTTCTTGTGTAACCATCCATAAAGTAGTGACACTTACTTAAAAAACATTGTCAGCCTGATTACTGTGGAAAACCCAGAGTTCGACTAGAGAGGACTTTTCTTCACCAGGCTTTCTCAGCCTTGAAGACCTGAGGCCATTTTACGCGTGTTTAGTGTTGTATTGGCGAAGCAGTGCAGGGCGGCGATCAAATGTGTTTGGCCGTTTACTATGGCAGGAAATTGAAATGGGGAAGAAAAACCACTTTGATGTTGGGGCTGTACCACTAACAATTTTCAAAATGCAAGGGAAGGAAAAATTGTGTCCCCCAGCAAATGATACCTGTTGTCACGCCTGGTTTTTGTTAAGTTTTGTGTGTTCGTGCTGGCTGAAGTAGCTTTCTTACTGTTCTTTGCACTTGTTCCCCCTTTACTAGTGCAATTCTACAACTACACTGAAGATAATAGATGTAGAAACTTAATTTTCTTATGTACGCAGTTTATCCTACACTAGTTAGCAAAAGATTCAGATAAATTCTTTCTGAAACAGTCTGGAAAGTAACTTTTGAAGTCCCAAGTGTGCAGTTAACCAGAAGAAGAGCCCTCCACCTGTTTTGAGTTCAATAATTTGAAGCCAAGCTCAGCTGGTGCCCATGCCCGAGACTGCGAAATATCTGCTGGTGGAAAAGTCTGGCAGCACCACGCGAGTGCTGAGAGCCGGGCGCCTCGCTGGAAGCCCAATCTGTACTAAGGGTTCCTTTCTCTTAAAGGCTTTATCCAGCGGATGTTTTGGAGGGAAACCTGCCCCATGGAAATTCTTCCACATTATGTGGAGTATGTCTCAATCATTCTTATGCTTTTCTGCTGGATAAATAGTTGTTGGGACTCTCATTTTTGTGTAAGAAGTGACAAATACCTTGTAAAAATAAAGTTCCCAGGTAGATTCTGGTAATGAGTTTATAATCAGGAGTGCAGTGTGCTTGTGCAGGACTTGCAAACAGTCCCCTTCTCCCTCCTCCCCATGGCACACGCTTTCCCTTGAATGGAAAAGGACAGAACAAGGAAAATAAGAATCCAATTAAGTTTATTGGTATTTCAGTCTGTAAATAAGACACCTATGTTCAATTATAAATATAGATAAAAACATCTGATAAAAAAATTGTACAGATTATGAATTAAGCCCACACTATGTAACAGCTGTTAAAATTGACTTGCAAGCCTCGTCTTTTCAGAAGAGTCTCAGTTGTATTCCTAGGAAGTTTGGTAGGCTGGTAAGGCTTCAAAATATTTATGATTCTGTAGTTAAATAGAAACCAGCTGAAATTAGCCAGCAGGCATGCCTGTACTCTGCAGAGGTGTCTGGGTGAGCCTCAGACAAGTTTCAGCCAGGTGCAGAGCAGACCTGAAAGATAAAAGGATGGGCACGTAAGTAGTCTGTATCGCCTCACTCATTTGTGTCCCTCTAGCCGGGGGGTGAGTTCTTAGGCGAGAAATACAGAAATGGTTAAGGCTGTGGTAAAGCAGGGTAAACAAGCACTGTTTCAAAGCCCGAGCTTCCTGCAGGCCTGCTGTCCTCGCCTCTTTCTAACATCAGAAGACTTACAGGCAGCAGGAACAAGAGCTATGTGATTTCTGAAAAACAGGCTCTCTATGAGCTTTAGCCATGGCTCACGTTTAGCAGTAAACGACTGAGCTCTTGTTCGGGGGCACGTCTAAGATCCTGCCCCATCTCCTTTCCAGGAAGGAGGTGGCAGGTTTGTGCCAGAGCGTGTTTGCTGTGCATCGTACAGCGTGTGTCCGGGGTGGGCAGCTGCAGCACAGGAGGAAGCTGCTGCCTGGGTGCCGGTAGGAACGCTCCGGTGGGAAGGCTCATTCCCAGTTCCAGAGCTCTGGCATAGCTGTGGTTTGTGCTTCCTCAGTAGCACTTCAGGACTGAAGTAAGAGCGAGACATCAAACCCTACTGGAGGTAGGGCAGCTACCTAGAATTAAGCCCCTGGAGTTCTAAATGGCCTCAGAAATAAAAATAAACTTTCTACTTTGGCTGGTTTTGCATTTGAAGACTAAAGGATTTTGCCCCCGCCCAGCTGGTATGGCTGAGTTAAAAACAGGAAAATTGAGGAAGCTGCAGTTCATTAAAGAATTAATTAAGAACAATCACCTGGTACGTTCTTCCTCAAAACACATGCACCAACTGCTACAGTTGCATCTGCAGCCAGTGCAAGGAAAAATGAACTACAGGCACAGGAAGACTTGGGGCTTAAATTCTGTGTCAGTGACTGGTTAGTGACAGCCAGTGACGCTGCAGTAACCCCCAGCATTACGGCCAGCATTAAAGTACAGGCAGAAGATTAAAGAGGCAAACCCCCCCCACCCCAAACACTCAGCTCCTGAGGAAGTCTCCTGGCCCTTGCTGCTGTGGGCGCTCCACAGCATCCCCAGCCCGCCCCTTCCCCTGCCAGGCAGCCGCCCTTGGTGGCCCAGGTGATAGCCCGGTGTGTTCGCTCGCTGCTCTCCCAGCTCACCACTAAAGCGAGTGTGCCCAGCTGTACCCCAAGGTAGAGACTCTCCCTTTTTAGGCACCCCTTTTCAGACAGTAGCATTTCGTACCACCAAACTTCCAAACATTTCTGCCCTCAAAATGTCATATTGTTATAAATGTCAGACTGTCATACATGCCTCTAACTCAACAGCTGTCATTTTCCTCTTCTTGCCACCTACAGCCACAAAAAGCGTTTCACTAGCCCTGCCTGTAGGCATGTAAACCAGATGGGTACCAACACTTCCACCCCAAAGCGCCGGGGTGTCTACCTGTCTTTCGTCACCACACTGACCCAGTGTTCGTGCTCTGCAAGATGCTGAACCTCAGCTTGATTGATGAAGTAGGCACTTCTCCACCTGGCTACAGCCTGGCCTCAACTGCTTTAAAAATAAAGCGCAAATACTGGCAGAGTCTTCGTGTAACCCACTGTACAACAGCTTGGATGCTAAAGCAGTCATTTAAGATGTGCCGTTCTCTAACTAAATGGACACAAATCGGTCACTCCTAATGTCCAGGTAACTGGTCACTTGGATAGTCAGGGACAGCTTCTCCTCCTCCCAGCAGTACTTTGGTATTCACTGGGCAGACCGCTGCAGCACAAATTGCCCAGGTTCTTCCCACCACTCCCTCCGCCCCTCAGGGGCATCTGTTTTAACTGGGGGGTTGGGTATTCTTCAGTGTACAGCCTGCAAGCTTTTGTTGGAGCAGAACCACGGACAGCTGAGAGATTTAATTGCTGTTAACCTTACCCTTAATGGAAGGGAGAGGAGCCGCCAGCTTCTTGTTTGGTTAGAAAGCACTTGGGTGGCTTAGGTGCCTCAATCCCCACTTGCACAGCTGCAAAACCCAAGGTGGAGGTTGGGAGGGCCAGGCTTAGCTCCCAGCTTCGCCCACCGGCCAGACCCCACGCAGGAGGTACCGGCCTCCTACAGCTGCAGTCACAGCCACTGAAGAGCCACGTCCTGGGTGATGCAGCGCTTGACGTCTCCTGTCCGGGCAGTCAGACAGCAAGCACAGGGCTATCTTTATCCCCTCCTGTCATAGTTTAACGCTCATCACCTCTGACTAAAATCTATCCAAGGAGTAACAAAGACTTTCCTTTCACCTACTTTAAAAAAAACCCAAAACAAACCAACAAAACCCAGGAACCAACCCCTGCCTGTGGAATGTCACTGGCTGTTACAAGCCTCTGGCAGAGGCACTATTTTTGTGCTTTAAGACTACACACACACCCAAAAAAAAGCTCTCTCCCTAGTAACCTAAGCAGTCTTCAGGTCTCCTGAAGAACAGTTGAGGGCTGTGTAAGCATCAGCCTCAATCATTTCTGACATCGGAGATGGACAAGGTACTTGTTTTCTAGACAAAAAGCTGCACTTCTGTAACGTGTAATGAAAAAAAAAAAAGGCAAATGGGGCAGTTAGTTAGCAGCACATCACACACTGCGTCCCTTGCTGGGACCTCACTGAGAATGCCTGCGGACATCATAAGAAAACCAAGAAAACCAGCGCTCGGGAGCTGCTCCAATTCTGACAGTACTGCCCACTGAGCGACTAGAGGGGCAAGGATGGGAACACAGTCACGGGTGAGTGTATTTTAACCTCTGTTCAGAAGAAAGGCGGTCTGTTTGCAGACGTGCTCACTGTGAAGAAGCCATCTGCAATGAGGGAGGAGACGGCTGTGGTGGCTCGGCCACAGGGAGAGCGCGGGTTCCTGCCGGGGAGGGGCTGGCGTGCAGGGGGAGACCTTCGGGGGGAAGGCAGAGCAGCGGCGTGCGAGGACAGCCCGAGCTGGAGGCACCCCCAAGGTCCGCGTGCTGTCGGCCTGCGCTCCCGCGGGGTCAGCTGGCCACAGCAACCCCTTCGGCAGCCGGGGTCTGCGAGGGGATCCTCAATGGGACAGGTACTGACTGGTGCCCAAGGTGATGGACACCAAGGCAGATCCTGCAAGTGAGGAGCATCCCAGCTTTCAGAAACACACTCGTACTGGGTGGGTGGCGCTGAGGTTTCTAGTAATCTCAGTTTAGACGTTTGTTTGCCATACTATGCACATTTGTATTTAGTACCTGTATAGGAAGGGAGCTAAATATCTCTCATCCTCCTGATGTGGAGCGAGTTGCAATGTAAGAGAGACTTTCAAAGGTAGAAACACAAGACTTGAATTGTTGGAAAACCTTCAAAATGAAAGGGGCAAATCCATAACCTTTCGAGTATACCTTTATGCGGACCTGAATAGGTTATGCTGTATATCATTATTAAATATTAGTGCCACCTATTAAATATTAGTGTAATGGCCTGAGGCACAGCCCATACTGTCAGGTCAGGGTCCTTTTTAGCTCTACAAAAATGAAAATTACAGTGTGAGCATCTTCATCATGTTGTAGGCAGGTGGTTATTCTGAAATAATACTGAGCTGTTTTCAGTAATAGGAGATTTAACATTATTATTTTAAGAGCATGTAATTCACTGCTGAGAATGAGGTGTTTTTGAAAACTGTGGTATTTGTCTTGGTTACTCCTTCAACAAGGATACTAAAAGCCTTTTAACTCATGTTGCCTGTAAGGGAATTCGGCATGTAGCGCAATCAGGTATTTCTTCTATGATGACTTTTTTTTCATTCAGTTTAAACCCCAGAATTTTCCTTACAGCGTCAAATGAGTTTTCCATGGAAAACAGACTCTCAGTACACCAGAATGTAGCTGGATTTAAAGACATCTTCTTTCTCTCTTTCCTGCTTTCTCCCTTCCTTCCCTCCCTCCCTCCCTCCCTCCCTCCCCCCCATACAGCAAACACTAACACTATATTGAAAGCAAATCCTACGAAGGTTGTAGGTTTCTCCGTGTTTGGTTTTTTTCCCCCTCTACCGTTTTAAAACCTGAGACTTTTGAATTAAAGTTAAGTAACGCTCACAAGGCAATAGGAACAGTACTGCTACGTAGTTATAGCTGTAACTCCAACAGCACTGCTCCAAGCACCATTATTTATGTAATGTTTCTTTCAACATGACACTAAGTTTTATGATATATTACAAAACAAATTGTAGCCTTTCTGAAGAAACAGAGAGGATTCAGCTTCCCGAGAAGGAAAATACTACTGGAAGTGACAAAACTAACCAATTCCAAACCAAAAGACAAACACCCAGTGATTATCCAGACCAAGAAGCACCTATGGTAAAATCTGAGGTCATCTAGAAGTTTGCACCTTGCTAAGAGTTGCAAGTCCCCCTTTCCCTCCGATTTAAATCTTTAAGTTTTGGGGGTTTTTTTGTTTGGGGTTTTTTTTTTTGTTTGCTTTGAGGGGTTTTTTTTGTGCGTTTGTTTTGGGGTTTTTTTGGTTGGTTTTGGTTTTTTTAACTCTTGTCAGGTAAACCTGTCCTTGCCTTGGAGTGCTTCTCCTAATTTTTGAGTGCTTAAAAAGAACAAACACAAAAATCTCCAACCATTTCAAACCCAAAAATGTTTCAAACATTTCCTTCTCCCTTTTGTCTTGAAGTGTTTGCCAAATTCAACCCACATCTGCAAATAGTTTTAGTCCTCCTTTCCTCTCCCTCCCCTCTCTCTATATATAGGATATAGAAAAAATACCTACTTCTGCTCATTTCTCTTTATCCATCCAGGTTTTTACTTGATTCCATCTGTGTCCTGTTTGAGATCTGCATTCCATTTTTTTTCCTGAAATACGCAACTGCAGTTACTAGTGGCTTATGTTCCAAGATACAATAGCACATTTAAGTTAGTGTATTTTACATCATTTGAAAGAGATTAGGTATGATTGGTTTCTCCCCCCCCCCCAAAAAAAAAGATTATAAAGAACTGTTGAACACTAAAGTAAAATGTGGAATATGAGAATATGATGTCACTTTCACCTTCAATCAACACTGATTCTGCAATTGATTTTTTTTTTAATATATATTTCTACACTAACTACATACATCTTTCTGTAGTTAAAACCTCCCATTTATGGTGAACTGTTCTTTAGTTGTCTTAAAACAATTGTCTGATATTCCACGCAGCTCTTTTGGGCTGAATTCCAATTCCCAGAGAACCACCGTTGCTCTAAATAGCTGTGAATAGATTTTTAGGACTCATTTTGTAATAAATTTTTTATAACATTCTTCTCTTCTGAGTCTTCTCAAGTTAAAAAGTATCCTCTGGAGTACAATTAACTTGTAATGAACATAATGAACATATGAACATTCAGATTAGATATAAGGAAGACATTTTTCACAGTGAGAGTGGTGAGGCAGTAGCAGAGGTTGCCCAGAGAGGTGGTCGATGCCCCACCCCTGGAACCATTCAAGGTCAGGCTGGACGGGGCTCGGAGCAACCTGACTGAATTGAAGATGTCCCTGCTGATTGCAGGGGCTTTGGACTAGATGACCCTTCAAGGTCCCTTCCAACCCAAAGCATTCTGTGATTCTATAAAGAAGGAAGCTTTTGCCAGTCAAGTCTTAATAGCAGTATAATATCTGAATGATTTTGTTTCTCTTTTGTATCATTTCTGTACTTCTGCCCAACTTCATAGAAGCACGCTCTCTTCCAGATAAAATAGATTATCAATAACAAAATCCCTGTGGACCACGTAAAGTCACATTACCAAGAGTGCTTCCCTTAAAACAGAAATTTTTATTTTCTTTTCTGAACAACCACCTTCTTAAACTGTCTTACAGAGAGAGCACTATGGTTGCCCTGAAATTTGCCAGTAGTTACTACACGCTGACAACCTTACGCTATCTTGAGCTACCAAGTTTGTCTGCTGTAACAGGAAATCCTATAAACCCAAGCACACCGACATGAGTAAAGGCATAACAAAGTATGGATTTTAATCTCCTAGGTTGAATATTTACTGAATTCTACAGCTAAAAAGCCTATGAAAAATAGTATGATTTAAATATTTTAAAGTTCTAAGAAGATTCATGTTCTGTTTACTGCTGGGTGTGCTACTGAACTAAATTTTCTACACTGAATCTTTTGTTACCTTGTTAACAGAACTCCTGTTATCCTGGGCCAACACACTAGTTTTTGCAAGTTAGAAAGCATCATGATATGGCTGAATTAGTTAATTTACTTAGTCACAAAACAAGGGTTTGATAGTTTTACTGAAAACCTCATTCTGTACTTGTTAGTTCTGAAACAAGAAAAAGACAGACAAAGAAAAAACCCAAACCATGCAGCCTTCTCCTGTACTTCCAAAGCACTGACTGACTGAAGAAGAGTGTCCAAAAAAAAAGAAAAAAAAAAAGCAACAACAGCCCAGGAGAAGCCACAGCTTCCTCGAGACCACTGGAAGCAAGAGTCAGTCCTGCTAGAGATGTAGCGCAGTGATCAGTACCCAGGCAGACCGAGTTCATGTTCACCATCTCACATTTGGGTGAGCGGTCACGGAGCATGGAGCAGCAGGGAAGATCAATGACTTTTAATTGGGCGGGGGGTGGGGGGGAATAATCACAAAGTGGTATGGGGACTTAAGTCTGACAAATGTCGGCAAAAAGCTCAAAGAAATTATCAACATCAAGCTACTGTTTGAACGTTAATGCTGTTAAAGAACAGATTTCCCTTCGCTCTGAAAAACGAACACAAAATCCTCTGATAAGAAAGCTAGGAACTGTCACCAAGAATAACTTCTGCTGTTTTACTGTCGCTTCGAAACACTTTTCTTCATTTAGTTTAGGCTTGAGTGAGACTCGAGTCCAGCTACCAGTCTCTTTCCAATTGCATGGATTTTTATTTCATTTTTTTCATAAGGCATTGCCTTATTTAAAACAACAGCAGCAACAAAATCCAACAGCTGAAATCAGACTGCTGGCAGATTTCTCTGCTAAAGCTGCAGAATATTCCCCTCAGACTTTCTTTTCTTTTGGCACAATACCTGTGTTCGCAGAAACTGCACCTCTTCTGTAAGCAGCTGCTTCTCTTTGAAGAGCTGATTCTGTTTGTTGAGCAACTCCACTAACTGCTGGGCAGTGGCCTGGCAGTGCTTGTCAAGCTGCTGTAACCTGCAAAAAAAGAAAGAGAGACAAGGGTTGCAGAGCATCTGAAGTTGGAGTTCACCATAGAAGGCGGGTGCAGCTCCCAGATGACAGAGCTCAGTCTGGTGGTCGGGCTGAGACTAAAGTATTAATCCTGGGATGGGCATTCAATATATTCTATCTTCACACTTGAAGCGAGCACTTTTAAAGGTTTGCACTTCTAATTTAGAGCCTTATCATGACATGACAGCAAATTTGCTTTGCTGATAAGCGACATCAGGCAGGACTGCATCCTGAGACCTGTAGCTAACCAAGCTGCAGGCTCTGTAGCTGCTTCAATAACCGTCTTCCTGAAACACGCGCACTAGCCCAGATTAGAAATCCAAATACCCCAACCCCCTGACAAACTGGACCTGAAGTGACAAAACCTTTTGTTTCTGTCCACTGCTCTTTGCAAGCTGGTCAATGGCCAAAACTTGTTACGGAGTGCAACGTTTATTGCAAGCAAGCTTAGCGTTAATTAAGCATGTCAGCGTAGATCCTGTAATAGCGTAACAGGGATTCCTGGGGAAGGAGGTAAAGAGCCCATCACTCCCAAGGTCCTCCTCATCGGGGGCTGCAAAACAGAGGGAACTAGTGGCAAGTGTCAGAAGGAACACATGGAGGCCTTTTGCTTACACTTGAAAAACAAGTGCCCGAGTTGGGACAACACTGCCGTAGACAGGGCAACCGCACCTTTACTTCTTTAATCACAAAAGCCGGTATGGCCTGTTTTGTCCTCAGTGACTGTTTATTGCTCGTGCCACAAAAAATTTAAAAGTCTGCTTGGCACCCATAGCATGGGACATAAAAACAAAGAAGCTGGAAATTGTGTTTTTATAGTAAACGCATTTCACTCTTTAAATAGAAATGTCTTTAATTAGAAGTCCTTTTGGATATCTGAGAAGCTTCTTGTCTTTAAATAACAGTACTCTAGAGAAAAACCTACACATCTAAACACTATGCAGTCAGACAGCATGAACCGGCTGTTTTTGTCAAGGTTAGTTCTGGATCTAAACTTTGCACTTGCTTTTGTAAACTATTTCTTGCTCAACATTGAAATAAAGCTTCAGCTGAACAAGGTTTTTAGGTTCTCTCTCTCATACAGGCTGTGTTTTTAGTGGAATTGGTTACACGCTTACAGTAAGGCATGTGATTTTCTAAATCTTTCTACCTTCAGCTCCGTGTGGTAGCTTCGACTTGTACAGCTGTCGTAACTCAGCTAAGGTAATCACTCTGAATATCCACATCCTTAATCAGGATTGTTTAAACAACCGCATTAGTAAACACCTCTGAATTTCTTGATAAAAAGCTAGGAAAATCTAGCTGAAACAAAATTGCCAAAATCTGTCTCAAAACCAGTATTTATGGATCTGTAACTGCCAGCCAACTTCCTTGAAATCAAACTGCAACCATCATGTAGCAAACGCTGAACGCCCGTATTTCCGTGTCCTGTTACTCTACTGACGTTTCCTTGCAAAAGGGACTTGAGGAGCTGCAGGACCACCTCCTGGGGATCAGAGCAAAACTAAACGCAGTTAGCTGCAAACAGCGACAGCTGCTTGTAAACATCCAATGAAGCAAACAAAACCACCACTTTGATAGCACAGGATATTCTACTAACTACGCACTTAGATGCTCTGTGTCTAATTTCACACTCCCTATACCTTCCAAACTGTACCATGCTGGTACGGGAGCTGTTTAGGCTTCATTTCTTTACTAAAGGTGATTTCAGGGGCATCGAACTGCAAATAACAATGCAGCCCCTCCCCCCCCAAAAAAAAACCCCGAAACCCACCCTGGTACTGTTCCTTGTTTTGTTTTTAAAGATAGTAGCTTTTCCACAAGCATCTTGCTCTCAGGGAGTGCAAGGACGATGGTGGTGTTTTTGGAGGAAGCCACAGGAAAAACTCCAGTGCTGCTCTACCTATTTAAAGCCTCGAGGCCATGAAATCCTCCCCACGCATGAGAGCCCGACTCAGCAACTACCAACTACAGCCTGGATTCAGGCCCTTAGAATTCACATTTCTGCCGATTTCTACATTCGATAAATAATCTTCCCATTCTGCTGGCGTTTCAGTCTGTTTTAAGAACAATCGTATGGTCCCTGAGAGAGCTGCTTCCACAAAATTATTGTTGCTGGCAGCTAAAGACATAGGCAAGCACATAAACTCCTTGACTCCCATCTCTGCAGCAAGATGAGGAGCGTTGCCCATCGCTGCGGCAGGGGCCGAGGCCGCCAGAGCACGCGCCGCCGATGCAGCCGGAGGAGAGGCCCTCCCCGGGCATGCCCCTCTTCAGCGCGAGGAGCTTCCTCCAGCTCTGACACCCAGAGAGAAGGCTTTCCCAGCTCACGTGAATTTACATCAAAACAACACTTTCTACTAGATACTCACAGGCAGCCCATGCAAATTTAAAAAACATTACTGGATACAAGCCTTAGCGCGCTCTGTTGTAAACTCCTATCTCCTTTCAGGTCGTGCAAAGGGTGATTCAGATAAACTACTGCAAATAGAAAAGTCTTCGATTATGGCAATACTACTCAATTATGCTTTTCTGTTTTGTAACTTCACCACCCACCGTGTTACGTTTAGACTGTCCCCTTGAGCAGAGGGAGAAAGATGACACAGGCACCAAGCAGGGCTTGACCAGCAGGCCACGACTTTACTTTTATAATCTGTATTTACCTCCAGTGCCTGAGTGCAGGGATAATAATTTTCCTTTCTACAGTTCTGGGTTATGATGGATAAAAAGGGACTAGTTCTAGTCAGTGCAGATCTCGGTCCGTGAATTCCCGAATTCTGTCTACCAGCCTGCTCGCCCAAAACTGCTGCCAACCTGGCCCTTGGTCCGCACACTGGGACTACCCGCCTGCTTGGGCGCATGGAGCTCCCGAGGACAGGCTCTGGGCCCTCTCACGGTGTCTGCTATTACGTGTGACATGTGCAGCACAGCCACACATTCCCATATGCATTGTATCTGGCCTGCCTGCTGATCTCGTAAATGATTCAAGATGAGAAATGAACAGCTCCACCCACATTCACTGTACTTCCCATATGTTACAACTGCACATCGATGCCTGCCATCATTTTTACAACTGGGTGACAGAACCTTCTGCACATTTTGCTAATACGAGTGAGCGAGGTTGCACGGTCACCACATTCACTTTGGCAACACCACCTACCAGGCAAACGTGTACTGCGTCCTGAGCATCTGAGTGACCACCGTATCCTCGCCCTCCATTCCAAATGAGATCGTTTTTCCACCAAAGTGGCAAGATCTGTCCAGCTGGGCTGTCGGGCGGCTGCTCCTCCTTGGCCTGGGAGTGCTGCAGGACAGGGACTGACTCCACGCTCTGCCGTGTTACTTCAAGGCACGAGGTGAAGACCTGTAGCTCTTGAACCATGTTATGTTTGGACTACTGACAGGACAACCTGACACTAAGGAGTAAGCCCCCATTTAGCAGTAGTAGTAGTAATACCCTTCAAATAATTTTCCATTAACCACTCTAAAACAAAATTCCTATTTCTATATGGAGGCAGGAGAGAGGCAGCTTGATGAGACAAGTGGTTCCACAGAACAAGAACAAAACGGAAAGATTTGTTACATCACAAGCTGTAATGAATGCTTCAAGGTAAATGTTTTGCTCAGGTTCTCAGTACTTGGAGCTCGTATGCAGCTGTATGTTAGAACGGCTCCCAGCTACCTTGCTACTTTGTGCAGCTGCAACCTGCAGAAGACAGCATCTCTCACTCCGTACAGCAGCAAAATCTGGATCTGAGACTAGGCTATTACCCTAGCCTGTCCAGAAATGAAATGGAAAGGGATAGATAGGTTTTGTTACATTTCGACAGCTATGGGTTGACAACCACCACAGGACCCTGCAGAGACTAGGTGAAACTTCAAACATAAACCAGAGCTTTGGCACCAAGGCGAATTCCACGCAGCAGAATAAAGTGCCATCGCATCCAACACCACAAAGCTGGACTAGCACCCACCACGTTACATTTAGATTGTCCCCTTGTCTGCAGCCTATAGACAAACCTAAAAGCTCCCTACTTTTCTGTAAAGGCACACTGCTAAAGCAGGGGCACCCACAAGGCTCTCACTGCGAGCTCCTTGCCCTGGGGGACTCGCAGGCCCATTAATCCACAGGCGATCCACAGTGAAAGGAAAAGCTGATACAACCTGTCAGCCCTCCTCTGGGTTTTAAAGTTGATTTGAAAGAAATTAATATGCAAGGATCTGTGGGCAGTGTCCATTCACCCTCCGGCGGGGATCAGTCCTTGACATAGCAGAGGCACTAAAAGGTTTATTTACTCTTTCAGCACAGTCAGGTTACTGATGTAAAACGTTTTCACTCTGCTCCGCGGAGCTGAATTTGCCGAAATGGTGTGATTGGATTGCAGCAACCTGCAGCAGCTAAACCACCAAATCCAATAACCATGCTGCATTTACTGGCACACATCTTAATTAGGTTTTAATACAAGTAATCTGATAACTACTTCTGGCCAGCCAGAGCAGAGCTGTCAGAGCTGAAAGGGCCGTTACTGAGCGGCTCGTCCGGCGCGCTGCTGTGGCCGCTTCC
>NW_009609601.1:0-200 GCF_000690535.1 Cariama cristata
CACGCTATGGCACCCCTCCCCTTCCCCAGGCTCTCTGTCCCCTCCACATCGCGCTGCCACCTCCCACCAGCTCCAGGCCCTGTTTGGCCCTGGGGCAGAGCCTGCGGGAGGGTGCCCCGGCCAGGGGAGCCCCACTGCCGGGGTGAGGGGCAGGGGGAGCACGCACAGCCAAGCCCAAACAACAGAGCAAAGCGGTCACA
>NW_009609601.1:236-1964 GCF_000690535.1 Cariama cristata
GAGTCCCGTGGGCCCATCTCAGGACCTCGCCCCTCTCCATTTGGGAGCGTTCGGGGGCAGATGACCTTGCCGTTCCTCCCAGCCCCCTCCTCCTTGCTGTTAGTGGGAGCTTTTCGCTGGGGTTAGTGGGGAACGGGGTCCCTGGGAATTTGCTCAGTGGGTGGTGGGGCTGGGGGAGAAGCAGAGGAGGAGGGTGCTGGTCCAGAAGCGGAACCCCCTCCCACACACACTGCCCATCCGTGGCATGTCTGTCTGTCACGGAGAAATGTGCAGAGACAGATTTAATATGTTAAACATAAACAAACCAGCGCCAAGTCTTTGGCTGATCGTCACAGCTAGAAATAGAAGCTAACCACTTCAGGGGCTTTAGGTTTGCGTGCTCGATGGATGCCCTGCGCAAGGCCAGACGTTCAGCTAATCCCAGTCCAAATCAAAGTAAACACTCCGGCCTGGATTTTCAAGGAGGGGGCGCGGAGGTGAGTCGGAGAACATCGGTGCCATTCAAGGCAATGGGCAAGGAGCAAGGAGCGGCTCCCAAGCAGCTCCTCTTGGGGAGGTTGGGGGTCCCAGCAAGGATGTGAGGGCATGCTACCGGCGGGACCAGAGTACCCTGGGCGTAACAAAGCGAACGATGCAACTTTTGGGCCTTTCCTCCTCTGCCCAACACCTAGTCTCACAAAACCAGTAGCACCATAACACCTTAGAGACCACTGCCCTGCCATCAGGTGTGTCTGAGCATTTGGAAGAGGGGACAGGACAAGCAGACACACAAACCACCTCATTTCCATAGGAACAGCCACAGAAATAATCCCGCCCTATCATGTGAAATGCTGGCAAAGCAGTTTCTCCAGTTCTAAATGTCCTGGATACAGTAATCTTTATTGTTAAAAGCAGGAGAGTTTTATTGTCCTAGATCACAGCATCAGACCTGCCAAGGATGACTCCAGTGAAATACCAGTTGCAGGACTCAGAGACCAAACAGAAACCTTTGGGTGAGCAGAGCCCCGGGGCAAGGCAGCTGATCCATCCCCTTGCCTTGCTACGGTCGTGCTTCATCACCACTCGATGGAGGGTGCCCGGTGAGTTCTCTTCGTTCTCCCTTTGCAAGGGATTTTTGTCCTTTTTAAAAGCGAGTGCCTGGGGCACCTTCCCTTGGGAGCAGCAGGGTTATGCTTGGGACAGAGCTGCCTCCAGAGCATGGGGTGGACAAAAAGAAAAATAAAATCCTAGCAAGGGTCAGAGGGCCTGTCACTCACCCGGAGACAGGGAGCCAGCGGGGAGGAGGAGGGTGCAGCTAGAGCCAGCCCTGCCCTGAGCGGGGCTGCGTGGAGCGTTTTCTACCCTTGAAGGTCTCCATACTGCTGAACAGACAGCAAGGCAGAACAAAGAGACCCTGGTTTGGGGTACTGAGGACAACCCTAATGGGATGGTGCTTCGGTCACCCTGCTCCTGCCTGCTTCTCTGTGGGCAGGTTGCGTCTCTCCAGAGCGCTTTGCGTCTCTGTGCAGTGAGTGGCCAGGTCACAGGAGCGACACCGACGACCCTGTTTCTGTCCTGGGGAACTGGGAGACAGAAGCAGTTGGAAGGCCCATTAGTGGTGGCAGCATCCAGACTCCTGGATGACAGAACAGACCTGTGACAAGAAGACTGATGACCGTTTAAAGAGGGTTGATCCTTTGATATAAGCATCGCTACTCACTTATAGCAGTAGAAATAGCCTTTCACTCT
>NW_009609602.1:0-241 GCF_000690535.1 Cariama cristata
AAGTGACTTTCTATTTTAACGAGCAGGTTCATATTCCCCGCCTCGTAACTCAGCCAGATTTTGACCTGTTGATTGTTATTCCATGGCGGAGCTCTAAATAAGCAAGGGAAGAAGGACCAGCCCCCTCGCCCCACAATGAGCAGATTTCGCACAAGTAGCACCCGGCACTTTTATTTTAAGGGGAAATGTGTCGAAAGCCCCTGGGAGGTTGGGAAATGCGCCAGTGTCTCCATGAGCTCAG
>NW_009609602.1:363-1587 GCF_000690535.1 Cariama cristata
GCACCTCCGTCCCATCCTGCGAACCGTACCAACCACATCTACACCACAACTCAAGCAACGACATAAGGGAATTCCTCCCGTGTTAAAGGGCAGAGGAGCAGCAGCAGTACCCCGCCGGCAGCACCGTGCGTGAAACCACCCCAAACCCCAGCTGGGCAAGACAACACCGTTGGGCTGTCAAGTTTCATAACACATTCCCACAGCCAAAGGTCTTTTATTTTTAACCGGGAGCGGAGCAGCCGGGAGGAGCTGGGCAGCAGTGCTCTGTCTCCAGTTATTTATCACGGCCGCCAGCCGCATTCGCACGGGAAAAAAAACCAAGCCGGCAGCGAGCCGCCCCGCAGCCCTGCCAGTGCCAGGCAAAAGTCATTGCAAAGCTACCCACGGAGCAAAGCTCATCCACTTTTCATCGACTCCTTGCAAAACCACCGAAAAGCTACTTTTCTGCCTTGAAGAATTGATCTGCAAGAGGCGCAAGGGCAGAGGAAGGGTGGGAGCAGCACAGGAGCACCCCACGTACCCCCATCCTCCCGGAATGCTGTGTTTCCCCACGTAGCATCCCCCCCCGTAGCAGAAGGAAAGCATACGGGGTAGCAGGAGCCGGTCCCAGCCCTGGGAGCACAGGGCAACATTTGCACGCGCAAGTACGTGTGCAAGTGCATGTGCAGGTGCCCTGTCAAAAGGCTCAGCTTCCAGGTTTACACACCCCTCCCCATGAAACGTCCCGGCACAAAATACTTTTCCCAGCACTGGGAGATGGTGCAGGGACAGAAAGAAGCAGAAAAATGAGAGAGGAAGCGGTGTGAAAATGGGAGCAATGGGGCAATTGGGCTGCAGGGCTGGGGATGGCGTTTGAAGGAACGCCACGCACGCTGAAAGTGCTTTCCACCCCGGTCACTGACACCCAAAAATCACTGGGACGGAGCAACCCCTGCCCCAGTCCTTGCTGCACTCACGGAGGTGGCACTGCTGTCACACCGAGCGCTCGGGGACGCCACCCTCCCCCCCCGGGGCCGCCGCCGCCGTTAACCTTCGTATCAGAGTTTTTCCATACAGCACCAAGTCAAAGGGAGCAGGATGGGGGCATTGATTTGGGGCTGCAAGAAGCACCCGCACCCCAATTTTAGGTGTCTCTGAGAAATGCACCCACAAAAAGCATCTGCCCGCCCCAAACGGGACATCTTTGCACGGCCCCTGCTCCTGACCCCGCCATCGTACCTCATG
>NW_009609603.1:0-5175 GCF_000690535.1 Cariama cristata
GCTGGGAGATTGTTTAGCTTCTCTGCCAGCGCCCATGTGCCCTGTGAGGGACGTTACGCCTGTGGCAGGCATGGTGTTCCCTTGATGCTGGTAAAAGTTCACTCCAGCCCCCTCCCCGGCAGCTCCCAGCCTGGCGAAGGGTGTGAGGAATGGCCCTTCTGAGTGGAGAGGGCAGGCGAGAGCAGACGAAGCAGGTGCCATTAGGTGCCCCCACCATGGGTGCCGCACACTTACGTCTGCATCTTCGTGCTTGTTGACGCCATGGAAGTAGAAGGGCCTGCCGTTGATGAGGAACTGCGTGCTGGTGACGTGGATGGTGCGGATGCCGACTGGGAGTGTGTACACGTCCTCCAGCAATGCCCCGTTCACCTGTGCCTGCATTTTCACCTGGATTTCCAAAGGGGAGATGCAAGTGACATACTGGGCTTCGCAAGGACGCCCTGTCCTCCTTCCCCTTGTCTGTAAGGGCTATCTTGACCTCCCGTCCATTTCCCAGCCCTGCCTCAGCATGTGGCCGGCCCCTCACGGCTGATTCTTACGGTCCCCGTGTACCTCCTCAGGGAAGGAGCAAAGTCTGACTAAACAGAAAATAGAAATCCAAGCTGGGGAAGTTGAAGGATCAAGAACAAAGCCTGGATGACCCTTCTGGGGCTTGTTCACCGCACGAGCTTCAGTTTCTTTTCCCCTTACTCATCCGGGCCATTTCATCCCCCCAGGCAAGGCAGCGGTACACTTCTTGTGCCCTGCACCTTGATACCAGACAACAACTGAAATGTCATCTGCTCACAAGAGGTACGAACCTGAGCCCCTGGAAACTCACAGCAGCTCATCTGCCCTAATTTCTGCATCTAAACATCACTACTCATCCATAACTCACACAGAGTCTTCCAGGCTCGTGCTATTGATGCTGAACTCTTGTCCTGCAGAGTGGGAAGAAAGCTTATTGCATGGCAAAGCATGTGGAAGACGTTAGCAGCCTGCTCTGTAGAGACTCTCCACTTTCGCAGTATCTCCTCCCCTGTATTGTCTCAAACAGTCATTTTGCAAAGGATAGATCAGGCCCTAAATGTGAAGGGCAAGCATCTTACAGTGCATGCATGCACTCCAGGCATGTCCCTCTTCTCACCGACAGACCTTTCAGCTCAGAATCCAGGAAGCTGGCAAAGCTTGATTCGATTACTGCATAATTAGCAATGCCACTCTGGTCACATGAACAGGATCCATGGGAGAAGATGAGTACGGAAGATGGGCCATATGGCAGTTCCTTAACCCTGTTAGACAGTCAGAGGGAATGCACACAGAAAGGAAGAAATGTCACTGTTACCTCTAAGGAGTAGCAGTATCCAGGGTTCTTGTGCATCAGGTAAGGCCACCAAAGATTTGGGTTCAGGACTTTTAGCTCACCAGCTGGCCCATCGCCTGTAGCAACCACTTTCCCTTCTTGGTCACGTAAACTCAGGGACAAGGAATAGAGTGTGCTGCCAACAACCGACACCTGATATTGCACCATTGCTGGTTCAAAGGAAACAAAAGACAATCAGAGACTGCCATGAAAGGATAAACACATGCATCAAATGTTGGAGGGTTTTCACAAACAGCAGCATTAAAAAATGAGGAAGATGTAGAACAACAACAGTGTGGCATAAATTGAATGTAAGGAGCGTGACCTGTCTGTCTTGAGGTCCAGAAGTTTCCAATAAGATTTGAATATCACACAACTGTGTGACTTAGAGATAATCGTGCTGTAAGTGGCAAGAAGACTGACCCTACTGAGAAATTCTACTTCAAGAACACCTGATTGTTCTTTCACTTCAACAGTAGACTCTTGCAAGTATTTCATTTTTTCTTACTGCTTCTGAACTCTTTACCATATTCTTGCAGCTGCTGAGCTGTGCAATAGACCAGCTCAGGTTCAAGACAAAGCCACTACGAAACAAATTCAAGCAGACTTTTGCAAGATATTTTCTCTGCTGCCCTTGTCATCTGCATTTGGAGCCTGAGATAGCTGCTGTAATTGTTCTGGACCTACCAACACTCTCTGATGAAGCAGTTGTCACAGTTATATCATCTATGTAGACAGAAGGAGTGGTGTAAAGCACAACTGGGCGATGGATTCCAGCATAATTAAAGAAATCAAACCTGATGTTCTGTACAAAATAGTTCTTGGGATACCTGAGTGAGCAAGACAGGAGAAATGGCTACATTATGTTTCATTACACACAATCTGAAGGCAGCATATGGATGCCAGCAATGTAAAATAGTCATGTAACAACAGACACTAGCTGACAAAATAGTTTTTGCAACAGAATGGATCTATCTTTCAGCAGCACTACTGCTGCCTCACTGCATGACAGTACCAGTTGACAAATCTAACGCACTGAGTAGGTTTGATTCTTCAGGATAGCTGGTACTTGTAGTTTCCATCTGAATTCAAACTTCTCAAATCTGCCACTGATTCAACTTGGCAAATCCCTTAATCTCAGTTCCTTGTACATAAACAGATGCAATAACTCAGTGCAAATTCCTCATAACACCAAAGTTTAAACTCCTCTCTGCTCGACTGATGAATTTCAGCATAAATACAATCCCATACTTTTCTAAGTTGCTTGGAGGCTCTTACGAACCAGCAGCTGAATAAACTCCCATTCTCTCACCCCTGGGATAAGCTCAGCAGTACAGCGCTTTAGCAGCTCACCTTGTTTTGTCATTCATGTACTGAATCGACCCTGGAGGCAGAGTATGAGGTGTGAGAGTGTTGTTGAGCGCGACAGTGATGCGGCAGGGGATCCCTGGGCTGCCCTGGACGATGCTGCTTATATCTGCTTCAAAAGGGAGGTGGCCCCCTTCATGGTCCATGACTTGCACTCCGTTGACCCACTGCAAGAGAAGACACCCGTGAGCCCAAGAAGCAGGGTTACTGGGTTTTCGTGGCAAGCATAGCAGGGAGAAGGGAAGGAGCCCAGCAAAACGCAGTCAGGATTCCCAGTAACACTGAACCTTGTTCTGGGGTCTTATGCCTTGAGGGATCAACCTAGCAGCCCTTCCTTTGCTGGAAGCTAGGTGTGGGTCACATACAAGCCCACTGTTTTGGGCATATGCTGTAGCAAGGAAATGTTTTAGTTACTAGTCCTGATATTGGAGAATCAGAGAAGAGAGACTTGGGAAACATGGCCAGGTTCTTGGCTGGAGGAAAACAGCCAAGAGTTAAGAAAATAGCAAACAAATAAAATCTAGGCAGAGATGTTGTTTGCTGAAGGAGTCATAGGACAGATTTTAGCGCAGCATGATTTTGGAAACACGTGGACAATTTCCCGTGCAACATACCACCATGGAGTAGTAATGGGCGCTACCGAAACGGAGCACCACTCTGGTGTTGAGGTCGTCCCGAAGCCAGCGGAGAGGAAGCAGCACCTCTTTCTCATACCAAACCCAGCCGATGTAGTTCTCCAAGCTGGGGTCTTGAGTGATATCGTTGAAGCTGGCAGGCACTGGCATGTCAATCACAGGACCAGTCTGGCAGGAATTGCACAGAAAGGGAGGGAACAGATCATTTAAAAAAGCAATTTTACTGTCTCAGCTGTCCAACCTGTACTGCTGGAGATGTCCCCTTCCACTGACAGCCTTACAATCTCTTTGCTAAGTGGAAATACTTGGGAAAACCTATTTAGGAACTGGTGTGGTCTGTCACAGGTCCTATACAAGTCCTACTTAATATCAGGCCCGGGAACCTGCCTGTTCCTACAGGAAGAAGCTGCTCATATCTTTTTCCCATCCTGATTTTATTAATGACTCTGGTATCGTGGAATCGGAAAAGTGAGAGGAAAAAAAAAAAAGCCCAAGTCATTCTTTCAGCCTGGGACTTCCCAGAAACTGTAGTTTCTCCTGCACAGCTCTAGCTGTTTGGTGAGCAATGCTGGTGGTGTGGCGACAGTTCACTGGCACGGGGCGCTGCTTGTCAGGCTAAGAGCTGTAGTAGAAGGGTGGCAGGAGTCACGGACATTTTGGGCCAGATCCCCCATGGAAGATCTGTGGAGACTGGGATGACTCCAGCCTTTCTCTCTCCTTGAAAGCAACATAGATTCCTTAGGATTACAATACAGTCAATTCACTTGCTTATTTTGAATATAAGGATTATAGGCAGGCAGTGTTGTAATACATTTAACACTGAGGTAACCGGACGCTATGGCAAAATAGAGCTGTTCATTTTTAGCACCTGCTGCGCTCGTGGTGTTGCATAAACGAGTGCTGCAGCAGCTTCCCCTTTCCTAAGAAAGCCTTTCCATGGAGAGCGGAACGAGGAAGGTCTGGTCACCCAGGGGTGAGCATCATGTGTGCGGCTGACTCAGCACGGAACTGTACCAGCACTGCAGAGAAACTCAGCACCCTTATGTGACATTAGAAAATCCTAGCAGGAAAATCCTTGGATGGTGAAGTGGATTTTCTAGTATCTGATACAGGATAACCTTTGACTGGCATGGCCATAATGTGTCCTCTTCAGGAAGATTCTCTGATGTCTAAAGTAGGGTGAGCGTACACATCTAAGCCTCCCTTTGGGGGGGGCATAGTCCAGGATTCCCCTCCTCTGGCTGTCTCTTTTCACAAAACTTCTAGCAGCATAGTGTCTTTCAGCTCTTCTCTCCTTCCACAATTTGGCAAAAAATTGTCCAAAGGGCTAAAACAGAAATGATGGACACATACATTTTATGCATAGAATACGTAACTTCTTTCTTTTAGGTAACGGTGTTAATTTCATAATGGATTTCAGTTACACTAGAACGTGTTTATCTGCACTCAGCTACTTTGCAATAAATGATTCAAATGTGCCTTTTTCAGGCATGTTTTTGTTTATTTTATGCTGCTGACGATAGGTAAACGCTGTGCAAGGCCAGCCTTGCTTTGGCAGCACAGGGATTTCTACGACAGCTGAAGATGGCCGTAGTTCACTCAAACGCTTTCTAGCTTCTGAGCAGAAATGGGATAATCAGAAACTGCTGGTTCGTCGGTCGGTAATTAGAAAGCCTCTTCAAAGCCCCGCGTAGCGACAGGACACCGAGCGGCCGCTCCGCAAGCCTGGCGGGGGAGAAAGGGGGAAACGGGGCTCTCGGGAGGGGAAGGAAGCCCGGTTTGCAGGAGGAGAGCACCCCGGCGCCGCGCCGCGCTGCCCCGGGGAAGGGG
>NW_009609604.1:0-7584 GCF_000690535.1 Cariama cristata
CAGGGGGTCGGGCGGGCCTCTAAGTCCCACGGCAGGCCCCTAGGACGAGGGCTGCCCACCCCAGTGCGAAGGGGTGAGGAGGGGAGGGGAGCTGCGGCAGAGCCCGGTTCTCTTTCCCGCCTCCCTGGTGTCGGCTAGGGCTCTTTGCCCAGGGGAGGGGCCTTCCCACACGAGCGGAAGGTGAGGGGCCTTCCCACACGAGCGGTGAAGGGGGAGGGCAGCGCGGCGAAAAGCTCTTGGGCCTGCTGCGCTCTGTGCCTTGCTGTAGGTCAAACTCCAGCCTGTTGCTCGTCCTACGCGAGGCCGGCATTTTTTGCCCTTGCAGAGGCAAGGGCCTATCCTGCTCGAAAATGTCCTCTCTAGCCTGTAGAACTTCTTGTTTTGCGTGGTGCAGGCACAGGTTTCCCCTGCAGGAAGAGCTTTGTGCAAAAGCCGATGTGACCTTAGGCTGCTGGAAGCCCAAGGACACATGCAGGCCGCTTGTGAAAGAGGATTCATTCATTTGTGCCTCGCTAGATTTAAAACTCTAGCTTATGACTGTGCATTTAACAACTTTGGAATTAATTTGATGGCTTTTATTTTTTTCGTTTCGAAATGTGTATCACTGTCTGCTGGTTTATCTGACTTTTTTGTTGCTGTTTTGCTACATTTTCTGTCAGTATAACACATGTACAGATTCGTTGAACGATGTAGCTATTTGCAATAACGTCTCCTCAAAATGGTGCTATCAAATTGCATGGCAGCATTTGCTTCTGTATCCATTATTGTATATCCAGCTATGCAAAGGTTGCTGTCTTTCAAGTAAGAAATGGCTTAGTAGATAATAGCCTTATAATCTTGTATGGGAACAGCTGTGATCAAATGTTTCTTTTTTTTTAATAGCTTTTTTCCTCCTCTTGCAGATCCGTGCTGGATCAAGAGTCTTGTACAGACCAATTTCGGCATCTGTGTTGTCTAGGCCAGAGGTCAAGAATGGAGAGGTACCTTATAAACAAAATTCTGTATCTTCCTAAATTATCTGGTGAGCCTAAATGTCCTCAACCTAGAGTTCACTTGTACTAACTCAAATACCTATAGTGTGAAACATGCTTGAAGTCAAACACCTAATAATACTTGTTGCTCTCTTGCTGTTTCCCCTGAGAAGTCTTTCACATTTAAAGTTGATTGTTTTCAGGTGGAAGAGAGGTGATGTTCTCAAGTTTTTAACTTTTAGCTATAGTCTCATCACTTGCAAGAGGAACTGGATGTTGGATCTAATACAACTTTTAAAACTGCAGAATAACACTATCAAAGTGGTCATAGAAAATGGTCTGTGTCTGAATATAATGCTTCTTCATGTTTTGTTTTCTTAGGGCAACTCAACACTTAATGGGGCTCAAAAGGCTGTCTCCCAACTAGCACTTAGAGAATTCCAGACTAGTGCTATCAGCAGGGACATTGACACTGCTGCCAAATTTATTGGTGCTGGTGCTGCCACAGTAGGTGTGGCTGGTTCTGGTGCTGGTATTGGAACAGTCTTCGGTAGCCTAATCATTGGATATGCCAGGTAATCAATCTCTTTCTTATAAAACTCTTGAATTGCATGCAGATGTATCTTGAGACAGCACCCTCAGATAAGCTAAGTTGTAGTAACCATGATGGCGCTGTTATAAATTCTGTTAATAATTATTATTAATGATAAACATGGCTAAATAGAATCATATGAAACTGTAGTATATTCATCAGGATGGCTCTGTTGTTAAATTCAGAACTTTGTACGCTATCTGAAGAACAGATGTGAAAGAAATGAGATCATTAGACTTGGTCAGTGTTTTGGTCACTGAAGTCCAATGTTTCAGCATTCGGTTCCAGAGCTGAATTAAAAATCTAGCCTGGATCTTTTCCCATGTGAGGAGAGAAGTCCTAAGGGGAAAACTCTGTGACAGCTGGTAATAACTAATGTGAGTTTGTATGCTTTAGACTTTGCAGTCAGAATTGTTGTTTAGAAATGGATGCTTAATTCAGTTTTCTAACACGTTCAGCTTTGCATGTCAGAATATGTAATTACTTCATCGAATGAGTAATTAATTATTCCTTCTAGAAATCTGAAGGAGATGGGGGGGGGATTTTGTAGTAGGGATGAACTTCTGCCAGATAAGTTTACAATGTTCCTGTAGTAGGAATAGTTCACATGCTATCATGGAAGAGCAGAACTGGTAGAGGCATAGAACTTTACTGAAGGTTTCATGTTCTTCACTACTCTTTCAACCAGTTAATATTTAATTAAGTCTTACTTCTTAATAAAGATTTTTAAGCCCTACTGAAGACAAGGAAGTTCACTTTTTACTTGAACAAACATAAGTGTTTTCAGTATAGAGCTAAATTCTCCTTTTTTTGAATGTGTCAATACGAGGTTGTGGAACATTACTCCACAGTATTATGTTGAAGTTTTTTTTTCCTCTCCAACACACTTCTTGGAGGGATAATTCATTATATTTTTGTGACAAACTGCTGAGTATTTCTTTTTTTTGCTCTAGGTGGTTTCAATTCCTATGTTTGTCTGAGAGCTGCTTAAAATGTTATAAACTTCCTTGGAATATAGTTCTAATGTCACAGATGTGAAATAAATTTATAAAGCATAGTGCTGATAGTTCCTGCGTGGGAGGATGTAGAGACGTCAAATTCAAAAGCATATATGAAGATAGTCAGAAAAACTGTGCTTATTTAGAAAAGCCGTATACAATCTGCATAACCTCAGTCTAGCCTTAATGGCCAACTCATTTGTCTTCAGTGAAATACTTGCTAAAATTACTTCTGCTTGGCTTTATTGGATTTTCCTGTTACAGAATCTGTGGCAAGGAAGTATCAGGTTCTGAATCTGTCAGATGCATTGAATGATATGGAAAACACCTTAATTGTAAAGATAAAAAGGTCTTACACCTTCACTTTCTTTTAGAAATCCTTCTCTGAAGCAGCAGCTGTTCTCATACGCTATCCTGGGATTCGCCCTGTCTGAAGCTATGGGTCTCTTCTGTCTGATGGTTGCTTTCTTGATCCTATTTGCCATGTGAATGGAGATCTGCCTGTAATATTGGCATTTGAATGTAACTGCATTTTATGGGACTCCCAAAATGTTGGTGTCATGGAAATTGATGCTATTTCCAAAGTCATTTCATTAAAGATAACAACTTTAACTGTCAACCTGTTGCCTGCGTTTATTGCCTTTCTCGCTAAGATACCTGGAAGACAGCGTCTTGTCATTCAGTCACCATGGATTTCTCCCAATAATGATATATTGCATAGGACCCTTCAAACAATGACTTCAAGTCATACATTTTATTTATTAATATATATGGGCAGGTTGCTTGTTTGTTAAAATTAATGTGGCATATCTTTGAAAGAACAAAGGATACACAGATTAAATGTGAAAGGCTGTACTGCTGGCTTTGTTCCTTCACTTGTGTTTCAAACTTAGCCAGAGCTGTTCCTGTGCACAATTTGTTTTTTTTTCTCAGGCTGGCTGGCACATAAGGTGTTCTGGCACCTGTTGGTGCTAAACACAAATCCACAAACAGTGATAGGAAAGTTCTCTTTGCATCAGTTTTCAGTTACGCTATAAATTTTGATCACAATGGTAAAAGTTTTCCACTTGGTTCTGACCAGTGTCCCTGTTGAATTAAACTAACAACTGCTTTAGGTTGGTCCAAGGCATTTAATTGTGGCATATTGATACTATACTCTTGCTTAGTTACTGCGTTCTTTGCATCACCTAATTAAAAGGGAGAACTTCCAGCTTCCTGATTTGTAAAGCCAGCCTTGCGTTACCTCTTAAATCTTTTAGGAGCAGTAGGATCAAAGCATTTTTATTAGGAAATACCTAGAAGTATCAAGCTTTGCTTCTTACAGCATCTGTCTTTTAACAATCTAAATGCGTTTATGGTGTTGTCTACACTTACAGCAACATGCTATGTGCTGCTATATACTAATCTGGTGGGGCATCTTAAACTTTATTCAGAATATTAAATAATAGATCTGATCATTTGACAAATATAAGCCGAACTTTGGAAGAATGTGAGCAAGCTTGTTACAAGCTTTGTCATCTTGCTGTGAAATGGATAATTAATGAATTAAATCTAGGAAACTTCTTACTGTAAGCTGCCTGTCCCTAGGGAAATGGAGAAATGACTAGTGGCTCTCAGATCAGTGCAAGGTACAGGCAAGACCTTTGTTTTCATCTGAATTCAAGTACCAAACTGGGGTTCATAGAGACATGGTTTTGTGGTGGACTTGGCAGTGTTAGGTTAATGGCTGGACTCGATCTTAAAGGTCTTTTCCAACCTAAATGATTCTATGGTTCATGTAGCCTAACTTGGACCTATCATGAGAAGTTGATTTCCCGATATGTTCTTAGGAGAAAGTAGTCATCTTAAAAGGATTAAAAGTTACTGTGTAAATACAGAGAGCATCTTTTTATGCATGTGAGGTTTAGGAGTGTAGAATATGCAGCATCTTTGAATATTCAGTGCTAGCACAGTATTAGTAGTGCCTTATATGACTGGGTTTGGAAGTCGTTTTTTGGGGGAGTGCGAGAGGGGTAGGAGGTAAAGTGTATTGCGGCTATCTTCCAAGTGGTCTATGCTTAACGCAGTGTTTATTTTATGAACGTAACTATTACACATTCTTGTAAGCTGTTCTGTTACAGAGCTGACATACAGTGCATTTGCCCTGGATGAAAGGTAGATAATGATTACTAGAATTCTAGGCTAAAGCTGATCTGTGTACTGCTGTCCTGGTAGGCGATGAACTTCGTTCTGTTCTCTCAGTACTGTAGAGATCACTGCAGGCATCTGAGGTGGCAATCCATATTTCCTAATACCATGGACTAACCTAGTGGGCTAGCTTAGTTCAAGCTTCTGATTTCTGTATCACTGCGATTTGGCCAAACAAGGATCTTCAAACTTGTCTTGGTCAAGTCTTGCTCCAGCTCTGTTAATTGTACTTACCAATTTGTTTGCCTATAAAATGGTTCTGCCGAGTTGTAATTATGTGTTTGGTGTAGAAAGAAGATCTAGCTAATCTATTGCTCTGTAACCTCAATGAGAAAGCCACCATGAGTTACTTGAATCAAGTTTGAATGATTATTTCTAGATTTACATCCCATTTTTTTTCCAAGTGGTTCACCCTGTCAACATGTACTCTTTACTGTATGATCAGCCTTGTCTGAAAGGCAGCAGATGTCTCAGGTGACCCTTGTGTGTTGATGCGAAGCTTGTCTGTTTTAGTGGTAATGTCTCCCCAAGCTTGTTACCTTTTAACTCACTCTTGGACTGGTGAACATGGGCCAAACCCAAGCAAAATTGCCGTTTGGTTATGCCAGTCTTGAAAGAATTGGATCTTGGTGTTACAGATAAACACTAATCAAGGACTTGCAAAACATGGCAACAAACCTTCACGCAGAGGATTATCCTCCTTATAGACGATAAGGGGCTTAGAATTGGTGAGTGATGGGAGCGTTTTCACATCTGAATGATCACAGGGCACATTGACTCCCTTTCTCTATTCCCCTGTTTTTCATGTTCTTGAAAAACAGAGCTTAGTTTCAGTGGTTATGTGAGCACTTTAACAGCGTGGTCAATTTGAGTGGTCTTAGAAAGACAAAAAATACTCTCTCTTTTCTTAAAATGCTGACAAAAGAGACAACTGTGTAAAAGATTAAATGTTTTTTACACACAAAAAAAAACCCAACCTTTTTGCAGTGATTGGGCAGCAGCAGATCAAGGATTCTTGAATCTTCGCCATAAGTTTACATCAAGAAATCTTTTTCATAGGTCAGGGAAACCAGATACAAAGTTCCATGAGGTGGTACTATAGGGTTCACTTTCCTGAAACCTTTTTCACAGTTTCTTCTGACATGGGCCGTGCTGACCTTGGAGATTGTCAACTTGTGAACATATTTTAGTTTCTCTAGATCCAAAGACTTATGTTCATGTTTCAGCGTTGAAGATGAAGCCAGCTGAAGCAGAGATCTTCATTGTCTCTGAATAACTGTTCTGCCTGCTGTCCCAGTAGGTCAGACATTATTCCACTTCTGAAAGTGATGTGCGCAACAGTGTCATCCTAATGTATAATGAAGGAAATGTTTATGTTACCAATTATGCTCTTAAGTTATTGCTGCAGGTAAAAGTGATTCACCCTTTCCATCCTGCTGCGCTTTTTTTCTTTTTCTGCTTTCTCTCTGCTTATGTTTTTGCACCAATTTCAGACTGAAGAAAGGCAAATAACTTGCAGTTCAGTTTTTTGTTCAGGTTCAGGACTGGTGCTGCCATATGATGGTAGAGCTAAACCACTGAAAAATACTTGTTTCCAATACAGCTCTTAGGTGCTCTGTGAAGAAGGAAGTAAGATCTCTGTTCTTCTCTTTTTGCACTCACGTTTGAGCCCTTTGCAACATGCTTACAGTAAAGAATAATTCCACCTCTGAGTAAACAGTGTACTCTTATGCAGTGATTTTTATCCTAGCCAGTCAAAGAACTTTGCGAAAGTGCTGTACAGTGCCCATGAAGACGATTTACAAGAAGTGAAACATGCCATATCGTCTTTTGCAAGTTCAGGGAAACTTCGACAATGTAGTTCACTGAACTAGTACTACTTTTTTAGAAATATTTTTTGTTACTCATAGTCTCATACTCTCGGATCAGTCTCAGACTCAGAACAAGACAGTTCCAAATGATACACAGGCACAGAATTAAAATTTCATCTGTGATTCAGAGCACATACTAGCTAAACTGTGTTGCCATATAGGATTATGGTATTTTTTTAATTAATGCAAGATGCTTCTAGTTTCTTCTGTGTAAAATTTAGGTGCTTCCCTTCACTGTACAGTGCTGCAGCATTTTTGATTCTATGTTAAATAAGGTGAATGTTTAGCAGAACCATGGCTCCAGGCTCGCACCTAGCTCCTGCCATTGAGAGTTGCGGTGTGTAAAGAGATGGGGAAACCAAAGGAGTATAGTTAGTACATGGTTTTGGAGGGCTAATTATTCCAGAAGTTAGATGTCACTGAGCAAAGCCTTGCAGTGGTTTACAGTCTCTGCCAGCTTTCTGCTGCCTTCCTCTCGCAGGAGCTGCCAGCCCTCCTGCAGAAGTAGCACCAGAACATGGGGTGCTTCATCCTCTGAGCTCCCCACCCAGCGTGGCTGCACAAATCCTCTGTCACCAGCAACTTTACCCAACGTGCTGGGTCACACACAGACATCGTTCAGCTTGGCTTTCATGGCAGATGCGTTGGCCAGTGAGGCCTTCAAAACAGCCACATCCGCTCGAGGCCCTGGCAGGGATGGAGGTTATTCCTGCTCTGACTACTGGGTAGCAGCAGGGTGCAGCTCCTCGCTGGCCGCGGGATACGGTAATGGCAGCGGGGAGCAGAACCCGCAAGTTCGGCGACGCCAGAGCTGCTGTTGGCACCATACGTTGGTCGCATGGCAGGCAGTGCCTCGGTCACCCATCCGTGGGCGGACCGAGCAGCTCGTGCTTAGCTACAGCGGCGTCGCAGCCCCCCCGCCTCGGCCACACCCAGGCGTTTGGCGCTTACGGCCACAAGGTCCC
>NW_009609605.1:0-1689 GCF_000690535.1 Cariama cristata
AGCGCCGGCCCGGCCTGAAACGGTGACACCGCTTCACCTACTACATCAAATCCCTGCATTTCGAAATTTAACCCCTTCATCTCACAAATCCCCAAGCTCACTTACAAAGGTAAAACAAGACTTAATAGTAAGAAATATATTTTCCGGAATATGAATATATCCTATTGAAACCAAGCTTGCAAAAATAAAATTCTTACCGCACATTCCCAGAAGCTCAAGTCAGAATTGTTAATTTCACTGTAAGGTCTAAGGAAAGCTATTCTGCTTAGGACTTGAATGGCCCAGTAAAAATAAACAAGCAAATAAGCAAGTAATGGGACAACTAGGTGGTTTAGTCAAAAAGAACAAAGAAGGGAGACATTCATTAGGTCCAAAGCTGAGATGTCATTGTTGGTTAAGCTCACATTAAAGCACATTAACCATTACAAAAGAATAGCTTTAACTTCCCACTAGTCCTAAGTGTTTGTAAATAATTATATTCATTAGACAGACTGACTGCACCACAGGACACTGATGAACTTGACTGCTTCTGTACTACGGCAGTCACTGTCTTCAATAAATTGATTCATTGCGTCTGTTATCTGACAATATATATCTATCTCATCAATCCATTTCACCTAATTGAGCCTTTCAACCTTCAGAAATTATGAGGCAATCCATATAGAAGGAGCACTAACCTCCACCCTTGCAGGTCACCTAAAAGCTGAGCTAAGCATCACGCCCGGTCATTTCCTCGTCCCTGGCCTACGGTAAACTGCCATGCATCAAACATTAACCCGGTTATTCATATGCAAAAACCCTCTGCATGCAGAAGTACTCAGAGAGAGCTGAGAAACAGTGCTTCTCAAACAGTGCATTAACCAAAATAAACAGTGAGCAACAGCTAACGGGAATGCTTTAAATACTGCAGGGCATACGTAACAGCACAAAAGAGACACAGCAAGCAAGCTCCCAGTGAAAGCCAACCAACGGTTCTTAATACTGCTTTTTCAATCTGCAATTGGCACAAATGGAAAAATGGGCAGAAGAGACATAGAACCCTAGATAAAGATCTAGAGTCCCTTCCTTTCTGCCCATGGGATGTTCCTTTTTGCTTCCAAGTGACTTGGAGTGTATTTGCCCAGGAACACGTTCAGTTCAATTCAATTTACAATTTTATTTAAATAAATAAATAAATTTTAAAAAAACGATCAGGAATACTCCTTTACGCTAATCTCGGACTACCACTTGCTTTCATATAGACTAATATATTTCTATATTCACAAAACTGTTTTATATTCCTTTCAGTCTGCAAACAGACCAGCAGTGTAAGTTTAAAAATAGTCCATCTGGCAAGCTTTACAACATGCAGCATGATTTGCATAATCCCATATAAAAGATTTACCAGAAATACAGTTTAAAGGAAAATACAAAATGACGCAGCATAGAGAATCTTAATGTAGCACAAGTACCAGCACCCCTCTCATCCTCCAGCCTATCATGACTTACTCCCGTTCTCCGGTTTAGCAAGTAATTCTTGCTATATTCATCACGAATTCATTTCCATTTTTAAGTTTTGATTCAAATGGACAAGAACTTAAATAACTTTGTATTTCCCGCTTGATCATATTTTCTGGAACGCTGTTACAGAACTTCTATTCTACAGTCTCCTTCACACCGATCACTGCGGGCATATTTTCACACAATAAA
>NW_009609606.1:0-2606 GCF_000690535.1 Cariama cristata
CCCACGGACACCTACCCACGGGGCCGTCGTGCGAGACGGTGTGCATGCTGAAGGACAACTCCCGGCCTGGGTCACGCAGGAGCTCCTTGCGCTTGGAGAAGGCCTTCGCGATCATCTTGCTCTTCTTGATCCTCTTGGGCTGGTCATCGCTCTGCCCCGTCAGCCTGGGGACACGGCGGGTCCCCGCAGGGACCACGGGGGAAGGGGACACACAACCCCAGGCATCGCAGCTGCGGGCACGGGGACCCTCCCCGTCTCCCTCTCTCACTCTGGACAGGGACACCAAGGGCTGGGGACTGCGTTGGATGGGTCCCCCGGGGACGCAGGTGTCCCACAAACAGGACATGAGACACCTGCAAAGGAGGGGAGGCCACCCCGCTCCCCAACCGCCATCTGCTGTGAGCCCACAACTCATTGAGCTGATGGACAAAAGCCTGGGGACGACCTCCAACATCTCAAGATGTTGGATGGGGCAGGAAGGGTCACAAGGAGCTGGGGTGACATCCTCGCGGTCCCACCTGCACCAGGTGCGCTTCCAGATGAGCAGAGTGGCCTTGGTCCAGACCCGGAGACGCCGGTGCCGAACATGGCGAAGAGGTTGATCTTCTCCACCAGCAGGCTCGGCCGGTTCTTGATCTCGCAGTCTGGGATGGGCTTGTTGGTCTGCGTGGCGATGGTCACGTTGGCCTCGCACCTGCGGGGACAAAGGCGGGATGGTGGCTGTAAGGAGGGGGACACCCAACGACACCGCACAGCTCTGCAGAGTGGAGATGTGGTAGCAACACCGGTGGGAGACACAGGGTGCTCCACTCTGCAACGTCCCCCACTAAATGTGAGGTGCTGGGATGCCACCAGCGTCCCACTCGCCCTCCCGTCCCCGTCCCACTCACAGGACGTATTCCCGAAAGCTGCGCTCCCACTCTGCCTGGTTGAAGAAGTCATAGAAGTGGCAGCCAAAAGTGATGAAGACGAAGGCAAGAAAGCCGAAGATGCCTGGAAGAGACGCGGGACGTCCCTGGTTTAGCCAGACCCCAGCAACACCGGGACAAAGATGCTGCACCGGGGCTGTGCCACTGCCACTACAGCTTTGTCCCTCACTGCAGCCACCCCCGGAAAGGGGAGATGGGGCCGTCTGGGTTCAAGGGGACAAAATGTCCCCATTCCCACCCAAATTCCCATGGAAATGGTGCCAACGAAGCCCCGCCTACCCAGCCGCAGCATGGTCTCGTTGATCTTGCTGGCTGCCTTCTCGCTTAGCCGCCCGGGGTGGCTGCTCCTGATGGAGGAGAGCGTCATGACCCCAAAAAAAAGAGGGAGGAGGTGGTCAGGGTTGGGGGCGGGGGGACCCCCACACGGCCCCCGTCCCCACGCCAGGGTGGCCCCACACCTACCCCGGATGAGGAAGTAGCCCCCCACGATGAGGACGAGCCCGATGGGCGCCAGGACAAAGCCAGCCCGGTAGCGGTAGTTCTTGTACCCCACAAAGCAGATGCCGCTGACAGAGTCACCATCCACCTGGCAGAGATGGGGATGGGGAGGGGGGGTTCCCCAGTTGGCTGCGGCCACCCCTCCCCAGGCAGGTCACCCTGGCTGGGAACCACCAGGACATGAGATCGTCGTCCCATTACCTGCGCCACGGCCAGGATGGCCACGGTGAGGACGAAGGGGATGGACCAGGTGATGAGGTGGAAGTAGGAGGTCTTGCCCAGCAGCGGCTGGTAGGTGGTGCCCAGCGCCTTGAAGGAGGTGTGCCAGGCGTAGGTCAGCATGACGAACCAGATGACACCCGACATCAGCGAGTAGTAGACAATGACGAAGATGATGACGCAGGAGAGCGTCTCATTGGAGCTACAGGGGGGAGGTGAGACAGGAGTGTCACCAGCCTCCACGAGGGGACAGGGAGGAGGAAGGAGGTCTCTCCTACCCCAAGAGTGGAGCATCCTCCATGTTCCCAAGAGGCAAGGAAATCCCGGGAGCCTTCCTCGGTCCCGGGGACACCTCTTGGCACATGGCCGCGGTGGGATGGGGACAAAGGTGACACGTACGTGGGTTCCCCCAGCCGCATGGTGCCATCGGCCCGGCAGACGATCTCATCGCGGGCACCATCCATGAACTGTGCCAACCAGCCAATGCTGCCCACGAAGAAGCAGGCGTTGACATAGAAGAGGATGACGGCGGGGTAGCGGTTGGAATTCCTCCAGTCGGCGACGAACGTGGCCTGGTGGGGTCGGGGGGAGAGAAAGGGACAGCTTGGTGCCCAGTCCCCTTTTGGGGATCCCTCCCCACGTCCCCTCCGCATCTCACCAGGGTGAAGAAGGTGCAGAAGATGGTGACGGAGCTGAAGGCGGCGATGTAGACATGCATCTCGCGATGCTCCTTCTCGGTGAAGAGCGGGTTCTGGCACTGGATGCCGCAACCCTCCACGTCCTCGTACCAGCTCTTGGGGTTGTCCGTCCGCACCAGCGGCACCTCGCACTGCCCCGAGCTGTTGAACTTGATGTTCTGCACCTCGTTCTGCCGGAGGAGAAGGGGAGGCCATGAGGAGGAGACACCCCCACGACGAAGGCTGCGCCGCCAGGGTAGACATCGGTCCCCCACGGATGGCT
>NW_009609607.1:0-218 GCF_000690535.1 Cariama cristata
GCAAGAGCAAATAGAGGTGGCGTGGGGTAAATCCACCCGTGGGTGTCCCTGATGCCGTTTGGTTTTGGGATGCATCGCCAGGATCCGGTGGGAACAGGGAGGGAATAGCGGGAGGGTTTTTTTCCCTTGAGAGCAGGGATGCTCAGCGCTCGCCCCGGCAAACGGCACCGTCACCCGCGGCGTTCGGGCGGCGCTGGCACCGGGGGGGTGGAACCGGC
>NW_009609607.1:238-803 GCF_000690535.1 Cariama cristata
CAGGCGATATCAACAGGCCGTGCAGGACATAATCAGATGTTCTCTTCTAAAAATAAAAGGCGGTGGGGTCTTAAATTAGCTGCTTGTAAAGGTGTCGGGGTACACGTGTGCGGGTAGCTGGGGCTGCTCCGCTCGCCCAGGAAGACCCCAAAGCGGGGGGACCCCCTGCTCGGGGTGCCTTTGGGAGCGATGCTGTGCTCCCGCCATTCCCCCACGCCGGGCTGAGCTTTATTTTCCCCGTCGCGATGGCTTTTTGCTCCTTATCCCAAGAGCTGTCCTTAGGAGTCCCTCGTTGGGTGTAACGAGTTGCCCGTTCTCAGGCTGCGGGTGGCGGTGGCTCTCGCCCGGCGTCACCGATGCCCTGCGGCACGTCTGGGTCCTGCGTGGGGTCCGATCCGGATGGAGGTGCGGGGAAGGTCACGTCCAGGCTGCAGGAGCTGGCCCGGCGGCCGTCCTTGGGTTGCTGGGCTAAGAGTGGCTCCCGGAGACTCATTTGGAAAGCGGTCCTGAGAAATTTAAACTAATTAGGAAGTCCTGAGCCGCTGGCTCACACTAATTGGCAAGG
>NW_009609608.1:0-235 GCF_000690535.1 Cariama cristata
AGCCGGTGGGCTTTACGGCAAGGCACGCTCCGGCGGCACTGCTCCGGCAGCGACCCCCGGGTCAGAGGGGAAGGGTTTCCCAGGAGCGTCTTTGACGCGAGCCATCCTTGATGAGAAAAGCGCCTCTATACAGCTGTCCCATAATTACCATGAGAATGCGGAGCACATGGCGGCCGCGCTGGCACCAAAGGGAGCTTTAATGGAATGTCATTAAAAAGCCCCGTTCGGGGAGGGT
>NW_009609608.1:301-695 GCF_000690535.1 Cariama cristata
TCTCCCCCCCTGCCTCCGCCGCTTCGCCCAACGTGCCTGGTTGCATCGGTGCCGGGCAGCCCCCTCGGGGTTGGGTACCCCGGCGCCCTACGGGGACGTTCGGGGTTTGAAGGCGTCGGTTTGGGTCCAAGGAGGCGAATTCCTCCAGCCTGAGGGAGGTTTTCGTGTGGGACGGGGAGGGATGCGCCCGGTCAGGACATGACCGGCATCTCCGTCCCCTGCAGAAGGCAGCCGAATGCCTCCCAAAAGAGGATTTTTTAATTTTCTTTTAATCAAATCTCTCTAACCCAGCCCGGGGTGGCACAGAGGGGCAGCCCTGCCTGCAGCGAGGCTGAAGGCTTCTCTTCTCCCTCGCCGTGGGCACCCCAGGCACCACCGCAAACCTCGGGGAGCC
>NW_009609608.1:896-1707 GCF_000690535.1 Cariama cristata
ATGGGGAACCCGGTGTCGAGGGCGGCGGCGGCCCCGGCACAGCGTGCGAGGTTAATCTCCGTGAAATCGCCCCTTCAGCCCCGCTTTTATCCGTGTGTCAGGACGTCGGGGCAGGGAGGGTGAAGGTGGCTGGGGGCACGGCACGGCACTGCCGGGGCGGCACGCACCGAGACGTCCATCCCCATCCCCATAGGATTTTATCCCCTTTTACCCTTAACTCTGGCTGTTGGCGCATCTCTCCGGCGTCTTTCCGGGCCGCGGCGAGCCAGCGACGTCTTTCCCGGCCAGGGAGAACTTTGGATGTGGTGACACCAACACACGCGTCTGAAACAGGACCCAAAAACCCAAACTTGTGTGAAGAGTCCCGACGGGAAAAGTCGGGGCGGAGCGGTGAAACCTCAGCCCGGCGGCGGTCAGGGCCTTCGTCTCAACGACTGCGGGGTTTATTTAGGGCAAGCAGAGGAGGCAAAAAGGGATTTAAGGCAGAAAACCCAAATTTGTCATTTCAAATACCCACCTTGTGGCTTGGCAGGGAGATCCCGGGCTGTTCCCCTCCATGGCACGGGGGAGAGATGGGGATGAACGGAGAAAGAGACGGAGAAGAGAGAGAGGGAGGGATCTGGGGAAGGAGGGGGGGATGGATCCTGGCATCCCCTGAAAACCAGGACATTTCAGGCTTGAGGGCACCTGTGCAGCCCCCCAGGACCCCGCTCAGCTTGGCTACTGGTGAGGTTTCCTACTGGAAACATATTCCAAGTCCCCTCCAAGTGAAAAACCACCAGACCCACTTGCTTTGGCCCTCCCGGTCCCG
>NW_009609609.1:0-10793 GCF_000690535.1 Cariama cristata
ATTGAGTTCAAGGCAGTCGAAACACTCCCATATGTAGGTATGCATTACAAATTTGTGACCTTGTTACTACCAATGTTTTGTAAAGCAAAAAAACTGAAGACTTTTTAGAATTTCTCATAACAGGTCTCACACTTTCTTTTTCTTTGACTGCAGATCTAATGTGGTTTGCTCTGATATGAAAACACTTGTGTAGTATAGTGGTGCTTATATAGTTACTCTCTTCCTGCTTTTAATTTTTTTTAGTTGCTGTTTCAATGTAGATTAAGCCCTAGGAAGAACTTAACTGAATTTACAGTAACTGTCTTTTACGGGATTCAGGATGTTCTAGATTTCTTCTGTATTGTCTGCTACTAGTACTTCGTCATAGTTAAATGGTTTAACCTATGGCAAGCTGCTGTACTGTTTTTACTAATCATGTCACAGCTACACATCTGCTTTGGTATTCTACCTGATGCGCAGTAGTAAGCATGGAAGAATTTGATTCCCAAGCTACCCTCTTCAAACACATAGTGAGGGACTTCAGCGCTGGGATTATTTCCCACCCCCAACTCCCCTCCAGTGGGGGAAATACAGAAACTTTATCCTTTAAGTAGAGATAGCCACCCTGTGGCTGCTGTAGTTGACCTTAACTTTAAACAAAATTACCAAGATGTGGAATACTAAGACATTCAGCAGTCAATAGCCTAGAAACTTCTGATTTAAATGACAACCCTATAATTTAGTATTGATGGTAAGAGACAACAGGAAGGGTCTTGTGATCAGTCATGGAACAATGAGCTCTTACTGGTTTTTCTTAACTCTGTAGGTGCTTGTCACTACACTTAAGGACTTAAGAATAAGCTTTTTCTTTTATTTTATTTATTTAGATTTTTTTCAATTTTGTGTTGTACATTAAAACACCCTTGTACCTTTCCTAAACTATTTGTAAGTTTGTATCCTAGTATCTAAAACATGCTTTTGTAATGATCTCTAAGGACTAGTAAGCTACTTGGTTTCTTTCTCTTTTTTTTTTTTTTTTTGTTGTTGTTCCTTTTCTGTGATGTCTGTCTGCTGTTGCAGAATTTGATTCCCTAAGATTATTTTAATTTTTCTGTCCCATGCAGATCTTTTGCATAGGTAGATTTTTGCTAAGTGTTTTCTGATAACCACTAGCAGTAAACTATTGAAAAACATTCTACTGGTCTTCTTTGTTCCCGTGATGCATCATGACTTTTGTGGCTTTTCACTGAGACAAAGTCTAAAGTTTACTACGTGTTTGGGTGGTACTCTGTTTCCTTCTGGGGTTGCTTATTACAAAGTTGTTTGCAATCATAAGGGACTAGGACTGATGACCTAAACAACCCGTTTCCTTTCTCCACCCACTCTATAAACATGTTTATAAGCTAAACCACTATTTTTGTGATTAAACATACTGGTTCTTTCACTTAACTGCAACTAATAAAACCCAAGAAATCTGGAAGTTTAAAATTTGTAGGAGGTCAATGGTTTGTCTTGGAAGAGTCAGTGAAGCTCCAAAGCACCAAGAGGTGCTTAGTGGCAGAAAAGGAGGTTGTCTGGTATGTTTAGAAGTGACTGGAAGTCAGTCTGAAGGTCATGTTGCATTGACAGATAAGTCCTTCCACCAGGACAGCAGTGACATCTGACTTAGTGTGACGTCACCTGTTATCCTGCCAGTTGACATTGATAAAGACAGAGTGAACAAGGAATATCCCACACACACACTGCAAATGACCGGGCAGGTGGGTGGAGGGACTTAGTAAATAATCTGGAGTTAACTTCAGAATGGGTCTCTTTGAAGGGGAAACCATGAGTGTCATCAAAAGTGACATATGTATGGAAAATGTTCTTCTGCTTGGAAAAATTAGGTAGTGGCTTAGGCCTTTGTCCAAAGGTGAGAGGAAATCCTGAAACGAGAGGAAAACACGTCATGGAACTGTCAGGAACTGTATAATGAGGACATAAGGGGAAGGGCTCTCTTCTCAAAGTGCTGACAGAACGTATCAGTATTGGGGAAGAGTGGTGTCACACAGATGAGCAATGTGTAGCAACAAAACACAAACGTTAGGAAAAGTCCTCTGAAGTTAGGATCTTCAAGAATCCTTTCTCTCTTCAAAAGGAGATCAAAAGTCGTCAAAGAGATTTCTGGGAAAATCTTTAGAGTAGTTGCACAATAGGAACAATGTTTAGAGTTTTTGAAATTTTGAAAGGTTTCTACCTGTTCTTTCACAAAGAATAATGAGTTTGTGTTTGTAAACTTCAAAAGAGGGGAAATAATAATACCACCATGCTTGCAGGATATTGAGATGCAGTTTAAACAATCTACCTAGGGTGACTGATTGAGGGTTTCAGGAATTTAACTGAACCTTGTGGGTCGTTACTGAAGAAGAGAATGATGGATGTTAATAATTAGTCATGTGAAGAACAAAGGCAATGCAGTGATGCTGCTGACACAGTCGGATTCCTGTTAACTGATTGTCCTTAGGAGTGTTACCAATTCTCATTTAGTGTGACTCAACACTGACAGTAATTAATTAGATAATCGGCTGTCAGCATGTGTAAGGAGGCATGCATGATGATTCATCACAAGGGGAAATGCTTATCATAGGCTTGAGCTGTCAGAACTTGTCATTGTTGACTTATACAGGTTTCTGGAAAACCAAATTCTCATACATAAGGATTTCTTAGGACAATCTGGATTCATTGCAGTATGAGGAGAGTCCGGTATGAACACAGCACTGCCTCCTAGCATAAATCTTAACAATCTTCTCTGTCAAAGTTTGCAGGCATCTCTGAGGCATCCTGTCATCAAATGTTTTGAAGTATCAGACGATAACAAAAAACACTGCCCAATTATTTACTTCTAGTTTTGCGTGGGCTGGGCTCTTCTATTCTTGTCTTGGTTACCAATTAATCTGCATTCCTCTAAAGTACTAAAATAATACCACTCTCTGAAGGTTTATAGATCTACTGGTTAATTAGGAAAAGGATGGCTTGTTTTCTCCCAATAACTGGGCATGTACTTGGATGCTGACATGCAAGTCACAGCATGAGCAAGGAAAATAGAGGGAAATATAGTGGGTAATCATATCTGAGCCACTTTATAAACTTCTAGCCCTACAATTATATGTGTTTTCTTTGTTCAGGAGCTCTCACAAGTAAACGAATGCTGGTAGAAAATGCAAACCTACCTCTGCTTATAGGAAGCATCCATCAGGCTGACTTGCAGAGTTAATGAGTAAAGGTTTGTAAGTAGCATGGAGAGGCATTGTTAATAATCAGAGGTTTAGGGAGCTGGTCATGCACACTGTCAGCATTCTTCTGCCTACCTTTTATCTGAAAGCTATTAAAAGACAAAACTGTATATGAAAAAGAGAATATGTGCTCTGCATACATGCTCTCATCACATACGGCAAGTGCGTAAAGTAGGGTTCCTAAACCTCAAAACAGTTGAAAATACACTAGTGTTTGAAGTGAGGTAGGTCTGTCTAGGGCTTGATAACACGTTCTCAGACAAATCACCTGTAACAGACTAGAAATGAAATATTTGACATATTTCAGGTGGCAGATTTTCCTGTTGGAAACCTCTAAAATAGTTAAGATGAAATCACATCGGAGTTACCTTTTTTCCTACTGAAGTCAGTGAGAAAACAACTATTGGTAATAATAGGGATAGGACTCATAATTCAGTCAACAATAAGAAGCTGGAATTTGAGGATCTGAAAACAGAGGCTGAGGACCACATCCAACACATTAAGATTTGACCTGAATTTCAGATATATGTAACATCTGTATTTGCATTCGCCTTTCATACAGCTTTGGAAACCCAAGTTAAAAGGGTCTGGTGTAGTCTTATAAAAAAAAGTGCTTTGAAAGCAGTACCAAGTATTTTAATATTGTTCATAAAACTGCAACACAGAAGACAATTATTTTTGTACAAAAAATATATGGATTATGCATGTTCTTGAAGGGCAGCACTCACTTGAAATCTCACTTTTTAGGACAGCTTGCATTTCTGAGCCTTAGGTTTGTCATAGCTACGCTCCTTGCACCTGCCTTGCTGTTTCCTAAATCCTATGTGAGCATGTGTGATATAATGTGTAAAAAGAATCTGTAAAGAGTATCCATAGTTTACGTATTAGTATATGTAGCAGCAGTGAAACTTGGAGCATTTATTAAATCAGTAATTGCAAGCCACATGTGTAACAGTTTGCCCATTTTTTTCTGATTGACTTTACTCTCTGCCTCCTGACTATTTTGTTCCTTCTAGGGTTATTTTGTACCTTTGTCCCCCAGTGTGATTCTGCAGTGTAGAAGTTGCTACCTTGAATGAGAGCTAATACAGCCTCTGACTGACAGCAACAACTCTGGGTTATTCCCAGTAGCAGCAACAGAGTTGATGCCAGAACCATAAAACAAACTGCTTGCTTCAAAGTCGTGATGTTTGTGAGATGTATGTGAAGTGAAAGGAGGCTGCAGGTCTTAGGGAAAAGTGTAAAAGAGCCCTAGAATATTTTTTATTATAGTTGAGAAAAGCAGAATAACCCAAAAGGTTCATTTCCAAGGAAAAATAAACCCCATAAAATCAGACTATGTCTATTCTTTTAGCAACAGCAGATTTACTATTGCTTACATGACAGAGACTTAAAAAAGCTTTCTCTGGGAATGGCTAATGTTTCATGCTCAAAGGATAGTAACTTCAGTGGTGGCTCAGCGTTTCTTACAGTAAATTAGTGATGGAATCTCCCAGAATGGAACAAGCTTGTACCTGCAATATTTGGAAAAAAGACATAATATAGTCTTTATGTTATAAAACTGTAATCCTATGCTCTGAAAAGACCATAAGGAATTTGGCATAAATGTCTAAAAAGACTGATGCTGTTATGCCAAAATCTTCCTATTTTGGGAAAGTGTTACATGAAGGATTAAGCCATCTCAGAACTACGCAGTGACTGGAACTTCAGAACTATTGTTTTTACTGTGTTTCAGCAGAAAGTTTTCTACTCTTTCCAGTTTTTGTATTAGCTTGGTTGCATTTGGGTATAAGTAGTACTGACATTATGATGTCCCCGCATCAAGAAAGAATTACATTTTGGATCACCACATTCAGCTTGTTGCTCCTTTCGTGTTCTCATGACTGAACTTCTCTCTTAAGGTCTGTGGAGACCAAATAAAGACGATGGCTGTCTACGTTACTGTAAGGAATCACATTAGCAGCTGACTGGCTGTGACAAAAAAAAGGCTGTGGTGCTCACCCAGCGCACTGCAGAAATGTGACCCGTTGGGCATTCTCGCCCCCTGCCGCTCCGAGCATGCGGCAGTCCAGATGTCTGTCTGCTACAGAGGCTGGAATTGAAAGTGTGCATTGTTCCCCTACTGAGCAGACACATTTTGCTTTCCATTAATGAGAACACAGTGTGTGGCTTAAAAGGAAGAGTAATGTATACGCTTCCAGTCTTTAAATGGAGAGAAGGGTCTCTGCCAAATATCTGGTGGTGTCATGCAGGATGCCCAAGCCAGATCTGCCTACAATGCCATTTAAGAGAGGGAAACAACAAAACAAAACAAAACAAAACAAAACAGAACAACAACAAAAAAAAGCCTTAGCTGGTTCTAACCGAAATTAACACAGCACTGAGCTTGTGAGTATGGAAATACAGAGGTTCACACAGCCTGCAACTGCCTCTCTTCATCTTCACAGTCTCCAGCTGTCACTGTGATGTGCATGGAAGTTAATCCAAATGACAAACCTACTTTACTATCATTAGCCCGACAACAAGTCAGTGTTTGTTGCCCCCTAGCGTGCTAAAGGAGAATCGCAAGCGGGCACCGAGAAATGGAATACCTTGATGCTGTTTTGAGTTCTCTTAATTTTAGGTGAAAGCAACTTAAATGAAACTTTTTAATGGACAGTAATTATTCTGTAATATACTTGTTCTCCTGGGGCCTAAATGGAAATTATCTAAAAAGAATAATTGAGATTAAGAATCCCGTTCCTAGAACTGAAGCTAGACCTTCACAGTGACAAAATAGAGAGTTATCACCACTTTACCTCTGTAAGTTGATGGGGTTTTTAATGCGGTTGGTGTTTTGTGGGTTTTTTTTTCATATTAAAGCTATGTTTACCATTAGCTACACTATTGAGCATAGCTCTGTTCTGTGCAAAGCTACTGCTTTAACCACAGGACCACTGAGTTGTGTTACTCTGCAACTGGGAATGCTGTGCTCCTTCCTAAAGGTGAGCAGTGTTACAAGGGACCTTGATTTACTGATCTTGAATAAACTATATTGGTGGTTAAATATGTCTTTCCTAACTGATTTAACATCAGGATAGTCCACTAAGCTTCATGTTTGACTTACTTTGACTGAGGGTTGGGGTTTTTTGTGTATTTTTATTTACAGGAGTGCTTTGCTACTCCATTATAAAGAAAGGCCCCGAATCTGTGTGGCAGTTGCTGTTCCAGAGCATACCGCATAAATCAGTCAGGGCAGATGCACGAGGTCACAGGTGCTACAAGGTCAGGAAGAGACTAGCAACAGAATCCAAAATTCTTACATCCTACTCTGGTGCCTTACCCATTTGATTTTGCTACCCATCATGTGACTTCTACACATAATGTACAAATGAGAGGTATGACCTCATATACACTAAGAATCAAAAAAAAAAAAAAAAAACCTTAGCTCTTTTTTCCACTTAATAAACGTGGAACAAAGAAAATAGTGCTGAAAAAAACTTTGTGTTCAAAGACTGGCATATCTGCTTGCCAGTGACATACAATGAATAGCTGAGCAAAGATGCAATCCTTTCTGGTGCTGCTTTTACTGACGTCCTCACGTTTCGCTCTCAAAAAAGCTCCCGTACAACACCAGGTGTCAGTGTAAGAAAGTGGAAAAGCTGGCTTGGCCGTTGGCTTCACACTGTGTGGGGATAACGGCTTTAAAATCCACCAGCGATCTCGGGTCTCCAGGTTGGGTATCCCGAAAGTGCTTTGCTTTCATACCCTGGAGCTGGCTGGCCAGATTTTATCTCACAGGGATGCAACTCTCCCTGATCAGTGCAGTGAGCTGCAACCCGGATGATCTACACTTCTAGCGAGCTGCTCAGGAGAGGAGGCTGGGATCAAGGGCGGACATCTGAGCTGGGAATTCAGCTTTAGTTTGGAGTCTGCTTTCAGGGAAAGCTTAAAAGGCTGTCCTTCCCAGCCTGGCCCCTGCACCTGTAGCTGCAATACCACAAGTAGGAAGTAGGCAAATACTGATTTTCAAAAAAAAGTCCTAACATGCTTATTCAGTACTCTGGCCCCCTGTCATATGAATTATAAAAAAACCCAACACTGCACAAACCACATATCAATCACACCAAAAAATGGATTACACATTGATATATTAAGCTCAGCTCTCAAATTTCCTCAGAAATCTTGGCAAGCTGATGTAGAGTGGTTGAGAGTGAAAGAAGCCTGAAAATGAAAAATGTTGCCATGAAATGTTGTTTCACCCGAACAGTTTTTTCAGCAGCAGTTTCTCAGGAGCACCTCTGAGCTCCTAGTTGGCAGGGCCCCAAAGTAGGTGTGTATCAGGGCCCACAAAATGTTTACTCTTCTCTTCAGGTAGCCGAGAACAAGAGCAGATGAAAAAGAGTCAGTTTGGCTTCCTGTGTTGGATTTCACCTCAACAAGCATCCGCTCATTTACCGTGGTGGGACAGCCTTGGCTAATAGCCAAACACCCACAGAGCCGCTTGCTTGCTCCCTTCTCCTGCGGCATGGGAGCAAGTAGAAGAAAGACGAGGAGACTTGTGGGTTGAGATGATGACAGCTTAATAGAGAGAGCAAAAGCTGTGCATGCAAGCAAAGCAAAAAGAGGAATTTACTCACTGCTTCCTGTGGGCAGGCAGACGTTTATCTGCTCCCTGGAGAGCAGGGCTTCATCATGCCTACCCGTTACTTGAGAAGACAAACACCATCCAATATCTCCCTTTCTTCTTCTTTCTCTCAGCTTTTATTGCTGAGCATGACATCATATGGCATGGGGTATCCCTTTGCCCAATTCAGGTCGGCTGTCCTGGCTGTGTCCCCTCCCAGGCTCCTGCTCATCCCTGGCTTACTTCTTGGTGGGGGACGGGGTGTGAAAGAGAAAGTGCCTTGACTCTCTGTGAGCAGTGTCCAGCAACAGCCAAAACACGGGTGTGCTTTCAACATTGTCTTGGTCACAAATGCAAAGCTCAGCACCATATGGGCTGCTCTGGAGAAAGTCAACTCCACCCCAGCCAGACCCAGTATATTTACATATTGAATTTGCTTTCTGAATTGTCTCAGTGTTACAGCAATCTCAGGTCTGAGTGCCAAAAATATAAATTATTGTAAAATTGTCAATACAGACCTTACCAGGCACAGACTGAAAAAAATTTTTAAGAAGGTTAATGAGCATACCCATGAGGATCCATATGCATCAACCTGATGAAATGCTTGCCTCTCACTAAAATTTAGTTGCTGTACTTACTAAGGGGTAAAAAGCACGATTAGCAACTCCTTTCTTGAAAGAAAGATCTGAACCTGTATTTTAAAAAAATCAATGTCTTCTTCATTAGTTAGGTATTTGAAGCCTCCGGAAAAAAGATACCTATAAGGTGCTGGATGTTTAGGAATCAAAAAGTGACATTTGAGTTTGAGGAGAGCAGGTGGTTTGTCTTTTCCTCTTTTGGAGGTTCCTGGATCCCTTTACTTTACAGATGTACATGTTCTGGAGAAGTTCAAATATGAGGGCGGTCATGAGGAGGACAAGTTACAATCATAAGTGCCTGGGAGTAGAAATCTGGGAACTACTTATTGGCCACTCCTGAAAACAGATCTCCTTTTTTATTCCTTTCACAATTCGTTTCATACTCTGATTGGTGATCTCTGGCAGTTAGCCATGTGCATAGGAACATTCAGATCTGCTCCCACACGTTGTTTTACTCAGTATTAAAGGTCTGTATAGTACTTCACAGAGCAGCATGTCATAAGATTTTTGCTCTGGAAGTACTGAAAGGTTTTCTAAGAAGTATGGATTTGTTCATTTATTTTGGGTCAAATCCAGACTCTATAAAAATCAATGGGAGTTTTGCTACTAAATCTAATGGTCTCTGGAGCCGGCATTTTTAAATTTCTACTGTGCTACTGGTGATTTTAACTCTGAAGTTTTAGACACTTAGAACAAAACTTGCTTCTGCTGAGAAGACCTCATCGACATGTGGATTCTCACTACAATGTGATAATTCAGAAAGGTATTTGCTCACAAGTGGCAACAACCTTGTTTATGCAGACTCGTCACACAGAAACTACTTTAAAAAGCTGTTGTGTCAGTATATATTTCTCATGTGAAGTTTTCTTGGGAAAAAGGCTATTGTTCCAGAGGAGCTCTCAACTCTCAATTGACGTAGATTTGAGGGTAAAACTCTTTCCAACTCAACAAATTGATGTAACTCTTGTTCATACCTGAAGCAAATTCTCTGACCCAAACCTTGGGAAAGCTGAGCTGAAGGATGGATCCATCTTCCAATGGCGTGAGACCTGTGGGCAGAGAGGAGTTGGATAAGATGATTACCAGCCATACTTCTGTTTTTCTAGCACTTTCTTGGAGAGTGGCAGCACCAAAGATTTCCAACAGGGAGGAGGACATCCCTCCTGTTGCTGACCAGACTTCCCCACACCTCCATATGCTATCCAACAGCCACAACCTACACAACTTTACGTTGTCACAACAATCCCTAGCTCCCCTGTTAGGACACCCTCAATGAACTGAGGCTTGACTGTTTTTTGCCTCTGAGGGTATTTTATGTACTGAAAGCAAAGTAGATGAAATTTAACAGCATCAGTTAAATCTTCCCTAAATTCCCCAATAATTTTTTGTTGTGATCTGCTATGGTAATAGCAGAACAGTATTTCTATATTTACAATATCACACTGAGGGTGGGCATAGGTGCTCTTCTCTGTTGAAAGGTATTTGCAGTTGAACCATTATAGGTAAAGTCTAAGACTTGCTTAAAACAAATGATACATTTTTATATTGCATGACTTCATAGGGGAGATAAAGCAAGGCAAAAAACTAATTTTTGTTCATAATTTAGCTCATGAAACACTTGTCTTGACTGGAGTAAATGTGGTGACTGGATTAGCTACAGCAGCAATGTTCAGCTGTCAAGAACTCTTCCTTTACATAATGGAAATTATAAAAGTGTCAAAATCAAATATCTGGTCACAATCATAACTGATGATGTCACCGTGTTTGTACCATAAATTGCAATGCAAGCATTTATAATTAAAGACCAAATCAAAAGCATGAAATGAAAATGCACGTGAAAGCTATAGCTTTCACAATGCAGTTCTGATTTAGTTCTAGTATTAATATCAAATGTACAAATAAAATTATTACTATTAAAATGATGTAAAATTAATTTTTATTATCACAGAATAAATCTAATGGTGTCTTGTCAGATATTCTAAGTAGGCATATTGCTACTGCTTTTTGAAATTGATAAGGTAGTGGCTAGGTCTCTACTAAATGTTGAAAGCAGATTTTTTTTCAAGAAATATTTGAATTTGATCCACAGTGCTGCTTGTGTTGCAAATGGCCCTGCAGTAAAGGGTGCAGGCCATCACAGAAGTAAACGGTACACGGAAAAAAATATTGATACCTTAAGTGCACGAAGATGGAACAAATAATGTTTTGTAAAGAGATGTAGTATAACTTTTCAGGAATTGGATCTAACATAAGAAAATAATTTCTCTCTGCAAGCTTGTCCTGGTTTGGCTAAAACAG
>NW_009609610.1:0-3565 GCF_000690535.1 Cariama cristata
GACTGAGCGCAGCCCAGAGCGCTGCTGGGGCGCTCGGCACTCGCTGGCCCAGCAGCTCACTTGAACATGCTTCTTGCTAATTAAGGATGTTAATAAGTCTGTTATGGTTCATAAAGGTTGCAAATAACACAAAATTATAAATGTGAAACGTCCTGGGAAGGCCTAGTGTCTTCACAACTTCTAGTCTTGCAGAGCTAGTGCTTGTGTAGGTAGCCTTAAGCGGGAATTTTTTTTTTAATTAAACTGTCTTCAGGCTTAAGAAGCTTTAATCAATGAGGTACTGAATTAAAGGACATTGAATTTCATTTGCTAACCTAATGTTTTGGCCTGTTTTCCAGTGACTGCTCTTGTACTTCTATGTGGTGACTTCATGTTAACTGCTAGGAAGAACGATTTCCAAAAATCTCGCAACTGGTACTGTGTGAGATTTTTTTTTTTTCCTTAAGTTCTCTGTGGAAAGAACATTAGATCATCCTCTCTTTGAAACTTTGTGACTATCCTAGTAGGAAAGGATGCCTTAGTCCTTTTCTGAAGAAAATCTTCATAAGCTGGAGCTTAGAAATCAGTGTCTTAACAATTTAAACTTCATGATGCCATGTAAGTTCTGGGAAGACTGGGCTCCCATGGGGCACGTTACAAGTAATTATCTTGTGATGGTGAACTAAACTTGAACATGCCTTGGGCTCTGCGTCATCTCCTATCTGCTGTAAAGCATAGCTGTGAGTAACCAAGTGTATTGCTACAAATGTAATTCATAAACAAAAAAGAGCCAAATTGCTTAATGGTCTTGTCTCTGCTGTACAGCTTTGCATTTAAATCTACAGCTTAATTAGTTTTTTTGTGGAGAGAATATTTTGCAGTTTTGTTATAATGTAGCCCGAGATCATATGGCTTATTTTTGCCACTTGGGTTTGACCACAACCAAATTTAACAGTACTGACAGGAAATGATGCATTCTGCATCTACAGTGCCATATATTTCCATGGTGCTTTGCAAAGAGACATGAAGGTATGTTCATCTCCCCAAGGAGCTCAGAGTCAAAGGTTTCCATTCTCTCTGTATGTAAATAACTTTATATGCTTGAATAGCCCCATTGCCTCAAGTGGACTGTTAAGGTGTGAAATTGCTCATGTGTGTAAATTTTTGTGAAAGAAAGACTGAATAAAAAGGAGTTGGACAAGAGCTGAGAGGCAGGGGGTAGGTTGAGATGTCAAAAGACACTTGGAACTTTTCGTTCATTCTTTTTTAATAGTAGGGAGGATCCATGACCATGCTTTGGCAGACCTGTACAGATACAAAATGCAAATAATCTTTCAGTGTTTGTTGCTGTGGATTTGTAGTCTAGGCAAGAATGTTAACTTGGATTTGTTGCGCATCCTGTGTATTTTAAGATACGAATAACAAAGTGCATGCTTAATGGAAATAGAGTGATCAATGCAGAACTGTCCAGCAGAAGGACAAAGTTAATACTTGTTTTATGTTGAAGTGTTTTTAATTTTGCATCTAATGTGCATGATCATTACACTAATTATAACATGAAAATACTTTTCTAAAGATCTTAGATGTAGAAGCCACCAATATAGTGGATGTTGTCCTGTATTTTCTGTTTAGGTTACTTAGAAGCTACTACACTTCATTCATAACTCCTTTGTTCTTAAAAAGCTCTTAATTTGTTTAATCTGGGAAATGATAATGGATGATCTTTGTGTTACTAAAGCCGTTCTTTCCATTCAGGTAAGAGGATTTAAACTGAAGGTCAGACTTATATTGTTAATCCTTTATGGCTTACTAAATAGGAAGCACCTAATCATGCAAGTTTATTTTTTTTCTCGGCATTTGAGGTCAAGCCCTTAGAGGAAGGGATGAAATGCCCTGAAGCCTGTTCTTTGCCTCTGCTGGGACTTCAGGGACTCGGAGCTGTTAGGCATCTTTTACAAGGGCAGTACTCAGGAGGGAAGATCTTGGGATCCTAGGATGCCCTCTTCATTTGTCTATTTAGGATATAAATCCTTTACAGCAGGGCTTCTCTGCTGAATATTGGAGGGCAGGGAACTTTCATTTCTAGCTAAGCCTGCACAAGTAGGGATATGTAGTTTAGTTATTGGGCAAAATTTTGTGTAACATTGAACCAGGCAATTATGGAAGCTGCAAAAATGATCACTTGAGCAGACACAGTCAGTGGGTTTTTTAGATTATTTTTATTCTAGCCCAGAAAGGGATGATAGACTAGGTGATTGCTTGAGGCTTCTACTGGCTGTGTATTTCTGACTTGATTGTAATATGTAGTTGGAATGGTTTCCTCGTTAGCTTGGTTTGAGAAAACAAGGCATCTGCACACACTGTCAGCTCAAATACTCAACTTCAAGTTTGATCTCAAAATACTATGGGCACAGTGAAAATAGTCAGCTGGGCAGAGCCAAGAAATGAATTACTGACTACTTTGGGAGTGGCACCTGAGTGAGCCAGCAGTGTTACTACATGTCTGAGACTCCACCAAGAAGAGATGCCATAAATGCCCTTGTTAGAGCTGATGCCTTGTAAGGGAGAAGATAAAAAGCTACAGGAAACAGGACTTTGTAAGTTCTGCTGCTCAGAAAACAATTTGTTCTAGAGGAGGTTGCTCAGCTTGTAGCAAGAAGGTTTAAAGCCAGTGTTTTAAGTTCTGGAAGAGGCAGCGCGTTTTAATGCAGTCTGCCTCCCACCTAGTGCTATTTCCTAGTTGCTAACAAAGCTGCCTTTTTTTCCCTGTCAGAAGGGTCTCAGTAATTGTATACTTGGAAAAGGGAAACTGTGAGACACCACATAAATTATGCAACATGTTATACATGGCCAGAGTCAACACAGGTTAGTGCGTGCAGAAACTGTTGGTCATGGCTGCACTAGAGGTATGGCTTCATCTGTTTGTGGGCAAGTGTTGTCACTTCAGAGGAATTACAAATGATAGTGGAGTTAATACCGGTGTGAGGACTGGGTCTTGAATTGTCTCTTTGAATGCGTTGTGTAAATCTGGCTGTTAAGGCTGAGTGCAGGCCCAGCCCTGGTGAGGAGTGGAGACGGAGCTGTGCTGTCCCTGACCTGGGTCACATCTCCTGCGCCCAGGGGTGCTGCATGAGGGCAGCAGCGGAGGGGCTTTCTGGGGCCATCTCCTCTTAGGTGTTACTAGAAGAACTTGGCTGCTATCTTAAAAAGTTAGTAAAACAGAAGCTCTGACAGAGCTAACGAGCTCGGGGCTGTATAATCACGTACTGTTAGGATACGCGTTTCTATGCCACTAAGTTTCAGTTGGATCAGGCTCTGTTGCAGTGTTTGACACGTGTTCAGGGACCTGAAGTGTTTGTGATGGAATCTCGATTCCCAGGAAGCCGGGGAGCTGCACGGTCCATCATCCGTGGTAGAAAGAGTTCCTCACAGATTAATTCATGAAATCCTGAAGACGGCTCCTGCTGCTTGAAAGCTCCCCGTTATGATTTGGGGTCTCATCAGCCGGAGCCCCGAGCGTGGCTGTATAAGCATGGAGGTGGTTTCGTGCACGGAGGTGTCGGCCGGTTTCTCTGCCCAGAGGCAG
>NW_009609611.1:0-11375 GCF_000690535.1 Cariama cristata
TGATAGGACCAGAGGAAATGGCCTCAAGTCATGCCAGAGGAGGTTTAGATTGGATATTGAGGAAAAATTTCTTCACCGAAAGAGTTGTCAAGCACTGGAACAGGCTGCTCAGGAAAGCGGTGGAGTCACCATCCCTGGAGGTATTTAAAAGACGTGTAGATGTGGTGCTTAGGCACATGGCTTAGCGGTGGACTTGGCAGTGTTAGGTTAATGGTTGGACTCGATCTCAAAGGTCCTTTCCAACCTAAATGATTCTATGAGTCTATTCTAAGTTACACAGTCCTCTGCACATCTCCTGAACCTCTAGTAAACCAAAAAAAAAATCCACACATCTTTGTGGTTGACAGGTCTTAATCTTAGAAAATTAATTTATTTAAAATGCAAGTCCAATTTCAATTTACTATTTAATAAGCAAAAAAAAGACTAAGTATACCCTTCATCACCTAAAAATTTGTCTCTAGCTGCTGATTTCAGGTAAAAACATTTTATAGTCTTTCACCAGGATTTGTAGCTAATTCTGCCAGAAAGTTAACAGAATATCACCTTTGACAATGGCTATGGAAGGGGGGGAGTGGAATCAAAATCACTGCTAATTTACTGACCACCACTCAATCGATCCAAAATTCAGCCTGTGATCTGTTACTCAGATTCCATCCCAAGCATACATTTACTGTTAGCCCCATCACTTCAACATAAAGTAGGGGCATAACCTGGCCACGGATTTTTTTGATGAGACTGCAGAAATATCTTTATCCCCAAAACCTGAATTCAGGTTATGGCACAAGAGATGCGCTGCAGTACAAGTCAAACCAAACTCCGTGACTCCAGGTGATGTTTTCAGACAGAGTGCAATGCAGAGGGTTACAAAACACTGGGGGGACACACACAACACCACCAGACAAGATTACAGTAAGACACAGATGCTACTCAGCAAAGCCTACACAAAACACTTCTAGTGCAGCACATTTTTGAAGGTTAAACAAAAATCGGTATCGCAGTGGGTACTGAGGGAGAGAAGCAGAGGAGCTGCAGATTGATAAAGAATTCAGGGAGGACATTCCTTCCTACGAGACAGCCAGGAAAAAAAAGAAACAATTTCAGCAGCAGGCAAACAAGGTACCCAGAGTAGCCTTGCCAGCTGACAATTTACTTTTGCCTTTTCCCCAACACCTGGGAGATTGGTATTCATTATTAATAGAACAGAAAGACTGATTGGATTTTGTTCTGCAGACAACATGTATCTTTAAATTCTGCTGTCAGCAGAAACATATTCTGCTGGCAAACAACAGCTTTGATTACAAAACAGCTAGTACCAATAAAAGCGGTTCTTAGGCTGCTTTTAAAATGAGTACTGATGTGCTGTTTCTTGTCCATGCTTTATAAAAATCAATTAAGAATGAAATAATTTTTTCAAGTACACAAAAGCCATTGAACACACAACATAAGTAAAAAAAGTATTCAGTTTGAACTCATGGACAGGTGTGGCTTTTTAAAAGATCAGTAGCCACTCCTCTAAGGAGTTTCAATCTCTACAAAGCAAACACATTCTACAAATTTTAAAAGATAATCAATTTTGAAAGAATCTTGATCCTGTTGGCCTTATTTCAGTGGCTTGTTTATAGTATTCTTTCAAAGGTACCATACACAACTTTGCAAGTTGTTCCCCAACGCCCTCTGAGTAGGCAGATCTGCAAATCCAGCCCAAGAAGAATGATTAAAACCAGATGAACTGTGCTTTGAGCTTTAATAAAACGTGTCTTAATAAAATGAATTTGTTTGCAAAGGTTTTTATGATTCTTCTGACTCAATCTGATTAGAATACCAGTAGTCAGTGGCATTAGACAACAATGCTATTAGAATTCAAGTGAGCGGAGATCACAGCCTTCCTCATCACTATGCTACCTAGTACAGCACTTTTAAATCGCAGGAGGCTATGATCAAAATTGGTTTGCAACCACTAAGAACTTGCACTAAGTGTGTCAGTGTAGCTGACCTGATGATCAAACACCAGCTTTGGGCCTCCATCCGCCGCAGTGTCTTCACTTAGTAACATCCATGTGTTTGTGTCAATGTCATAGCGATAGAAGTCACTTTTCAGAGATTTGCTGTTCCTCACGGAGGAATCCAGATAGCGTCCCAGCGTGTAGATCTGCCTTCGTTGAATGTCGATGCACATCTTGTGACAAGATCTGGCACTAGGACCACTCTAATAAAGAAAATTACCACAAAATTAATATATATTTAACATTGCTCCAGGTACGTCACTGAACACTCGCTAAGGGCAAATAAGTACTATCAGCAACTGGAAATCCTTTGAGAACTCAAGAAAATCTGCCTGTAATCGGACAAATACAGGATTAATATGTAAGTATCTATACAACAGGACATTCCATAACTTCTTTGTCCTTTAGAAAGCCACCAGCAAAAACCTTAACACATTTTTTACAATAAACATATGATTTGAACCTGTTTTGTAAGATTCCTTAGAAAACAGACTGTTTCCTCCAGAAGTGATTCTCAGAGACATGTGAAAGCTACTTGATCTTTTAAAATACCAGAAGTTGATGCACGTGAGAGGCAAATTAAGATGTCACAGCCTATAAATAACTACACAGGAAGAAGATTAAGAAGTGCTCTATTACAAGAACCTCTGTTTTATTAATAGGCTGTTTTCTAACAGATCATAACCAGACACTCCCACAAGCAATCATATCCTGTAATGGGTCTTTGAAGGTAACAAAAGCACTCCCTGTCCTTCACAAATAGATACGGCCATTCCAGCCTCCAACTACAAGAAAGTTTCCCACGGTAAGCAAAACTGCCATGAGTTACGATCTTCAAGAGAAACACAGAGGGCCCCTGTCAAATTATTATGTGCTTATCCATCCAGGAATGCTCAAGTTAAACCATAGAGTAATTTATTCAATGACATTACGATGATGCTACGCAGTACCGGGCAGTATCTTTTCTGCTTCCCAAATCTAACTGAGAGCCTTCGTACACTCACATCTTGAAGCATGAGAGTGATATTCCTGTACTCCAAAATACTAGAAATCAATATGTGCAAAGCCTTATTTGCAAAATATCAGACAAAAAAAAAAACCTGGCATCATGCTTATAGATAAAACTCTATAGTTTCTTTGGCCTTAGTTTGTATAATTTTGGCACTTTATAAATGAGTAGCACACTATATTATTTGGCACACTATAAAGGTCAGATCAAGGCTGGCTAGCTAACTCTGAAAGTCTGGAAACCAACATGAAAACTGATAAGATTTCAAGTGACAAAGAAAGGTAAGATGTACAGAAGACTGAAGTATTAAAGAAAAAAAATCTATTAAAGTCTATAGAAAAATAAAGATTATGCAAGTACATAAAGATTTAGCAAATCAACATTTATTAGAAGAATTACAGTTAAAGAAGAGTAGTCATGCCACACCAAATAAAAAGCACAATATTTGCTCCATGTGCTACCAAATACTGCCTTACGGGGGGACGGGATGGGTAAAATATGAAAGGAAGCATTACATCTTTGTAGTCAAAAGACTTTACTACTCATGTTATAGAATTCAATTTCTTGATTAAACAACAGTTACAGGAAGCTGTTTACAGGAACTCAAATGACAAACTGAAGAGGTGAACTGAATTGTTCATATTTTGCAAATATGAATCATTATGTCAGCAGCGATTACAGCCTGAGGATTAGTTACTTCATGGTAATTAAGATAATTTTCTTTTCCAAAAAAAGCCCTGATAGAAGTGAAATATTAACATAAAATCCTGAAATGCCTCAAAAGTTCATTCATTGCCTTTGGTCACATGGAAGAAGCTGACAGAGAAGGCAGCAACATACTGTACCTTGTTCCTAGAGAATACAAAATAGTATCTTCCAGAGGACCCTGTTCCAAACACACAGGATAGTTTCTTTGCATGAAAAGTACTAATTTGTGTATTCATAAAGGCTGCTCCTGATCCACAAGAAAGTAACCCCTGTAGACAAAGTCCATCTCTAGTTACACAGCTGGGACACTTAAGGATATGCCACTGTTCCCCTGCCAAAGAGCACATATTTGCCTTGGCACAACTGCCTTTGTAGATGAAACGTTAAGACCTACCTGTGCTTTCTGGCTCTCCCCTCTTTGTCAGGTCATCACAGTTTTTTAATGCAACCTGCTGATTTAAGTATTTTTCCCCACTTCCTCACCTCTATACGCTCTCTGGGCTAACGTAAATCCTACCAAATTTGCTCAAATAATGTCTTTGGCACTTTCAAGAATAAGTCTACAACTTGGCAATTTCCAGACCTGCCGTGCCACGAAGAGCTGAATCGTGAACTGAAATTTGTCCGAGTACAGACATGAGGCTGAGGCACCTAGCACCTACAGTACCAGTTTCAAGCCACTGGCATCAACAGTACAGTTGCTACACTGGCTAAGTATACAACATACAAATTTCAACTCCTAAGACTACGTTAAAGTGGAGAAAGTATTCAGGAAAAATATCTTCTTTCTTGAATTATGTACTGGTCACGTCTCACACAGTAACAGCCCTTGAAAAAGGCAGGTACTAGAGGTTTTACGTTTGATCATTTCATCTATACAGGCACAGAAACTTCATCACTTCAAGTTCACTTAAGAACTTCAATTCCACCAACTTGCAGAGCCTGTCATAGCATGAACTATCTCTTGTAATAAAGAAAATTTCATCCAATTCATAACCTTTTCTCAAAGAAAAATTGAGTTATTCCTGCGTATCGCTTACAAGATCACATAGAACCTGCCAAAAGTTTCCAGTTTAGTCTACATGCTTAGCAATGAGTAAATAACTCCAGAAACAGTGGTGCACCCTGGTTTGACATTTGAGGCAGAGGAGGGGAAAGGTCTAAATCTGTGTTCACTTGAGAACTACTCAATTTGACCACGGAAGTCCTTGTAGCATTGCCCTGGTTTCAGCTGGGATAGAGTTAATTTTCTTCCTAGTAGCTGGTACAGTGTTATGCCTTGGATTTAGTACAAGAATAATGTTGACAACACACTGATGTTTTCAGTTGTTGCTAAGTAGTGTTCATACCAAGTCAAGGACTTTTCAGCTTCTCATGCCCTGCCAGCAAGAAGGCTGGAGGGGCACAAGAAGTTGGGAGGGGACACAGCCAGGACAGCTGACCCCAACTGCCCAAAGGGATATTCCGTACCGTATGATGTCATGCTGAGCATATACAGCTGGGGGGAACGCTCGTCGGGGATGTCTGCTCGGGAACCGGCTGAGCATCAGTCAGCAAGTGGTGAGCAATTGCATTGTGCATCACTTGTTTTGTATATTCTAATTCTTTTATTATTATTATCATTGTTATTATTATTACCATTATTCTTATTTTATTCCTTTTCTGTCCTACTAAACTGTCTTTATCCCAGCCCACGAGCTTTCTCACTTTTACTCTTCTGACTCTCTCCTCCATCCCACCAGAGAGAGCAAGTGGCTGTGTGGGGCTTAGTTGCCAGCTGGGGTTAAACCACGACAACTACGTATATACTTCAAAGGGGGACACAAAGTCCACTTACAAAGACAGATACAGATACTGAAAATGAGTAAAACACTTCAAGGCACACGTGGTTTAGTGAATCAGGAGCCCGTGGGCGGTTGCGAATGTTCATCCAAAGATGTGTACTTCATGTTACAATAGCAAGCCTGTCGTTCAGACAAAGAACACAATGCCACGATTTCTCATGGAGAAACTGACCCACCAAATTCAAATGGGATAGAGTTTGTTGATTCCAGAAGTGTTCAAGGAACTTGCCCCCTTACCAACAAGAAGTGAGAAAAATTGACGATGACAGCCATCACTCTCTAACGTATGGTTAGAGAGCAGAACAACCTTTTGTCCCCTCTTGCCAGGAGGTAGGTTGGTTGATGATCCATGAGCTAACGTCCCAAGGAGAGTGGATCTTACCAGAGATCTCTATACCCTTATTCAAATTTGGGCCTTATCACCAAAGATAAACTGCAGACACACAAAAAGTATCTATGGTACTTGCTACTCCTCTTAATACACTAACTGCCATTCCCAAACATATTTGCACCTAATAAAGACAGTTTCACCTGCATACTGATAACCACAAGACATTAAACAAGCCCAAGTCTTCTTGAGCAGGGCAGAAGGCAAATAACAGTTTTGACCAGTTTCCATTTATGCGCTTCTGTCGTTATCTGAATTCATAACAAATCAATGCAAGACTTCTCATTAAGCACTTTTCTTTACATTTAGTTTCATCAAACAGTCTTCACAGTTGTTTGCACATGGGATCTACAGGTTTGCAGATGAAGCTTCAAGAACTGATTGACTGATTTAGTAGAGGTATTACTTCCCAAATAGAGTACATCTTAGTTAAAACAGACTCTAGCAAGTCACATCCAGCAACAGTGCCCAAATGATCTGAACAAACATTGGCTTTGGGGACTCGTTCCAATTCTCATCAGGAAGCTCCTGGCACACACACACTGCAGAAACCACACATGAAAGAAGCCTGTAACTAGGCTAAGTTTGTATTCAGATGGCAAGCAATGTGTCAAAGCTACTTTGGTCAGTCCCTCTGCTTATGCCAAGGCTGTGATGGCAATAGTGAAGCATTAGCATATCACATTTCTAACCTACAGGACACCCAACAATACTGAAGATTACTAAGCACGGGCACTGTTTGGTTTCTGTGGAATTCAGTAAGTGCCCACACGGAGTTAAGACTAACCTGAACAAAATGGCTCTCTGCCACCCAGCACCACTGTACAATTAGCACAGCATAATAACAGCTACGACAGATTAAACAGTATGTGCCATGGCCCCATTTTAAAGTGCTACAAAATACCAAGCTTCTATGCCTTACTCTAATGTTCTTCCTCAAACAGTTTGGTCTTGATGCAACTCCTCCAGTCTCTAAAATACAGATAAACGCCCTGATGAGGGTGGGATGATAGTGAAAGGAAGAGAATATGTATAGCTAGGAGTACCTAAGACAGGCTTTCAATCCTTTAAGCACTGAGGAGCAACCAAGGCCAAATAGGATTTTTTGGTTTCATCAGTGCTACACGAAATTCAATTGTACAACGCCAAGTGAATACACAGTATACTTTATGAAAAGCCTTCTCAACATGCTAAGCCACTTTATAAAATCTAATTAGAGCTTTCTTCATTTAACTTGCAAATGCTGAAAGCAATTATCCCACTTAAGGACTAACTTACAAAACGTTTTCAAAAAGCGACACAACAGCACCAAGAGACAACACTGCCTCCTTCGAATAATTGATTTGTTCCTATACAGGAGAGAAAGGATTAGGACTCAACTCCTTAGGGTAGGACCTGCTCAAATAACTATTTATGCCGGAATCGGCGTGCATCATCTTAGCAACAGCATCCTGGCATGCTCTGCTTAGGCACAAACATGATAGCTTTCATTTTTTTGTTTTGTTTTTAAAAAAATGTCCTACGAACCTGCTTCAACGTGAAGAGGACTGCAGGAAGCCAGTCCACTCCCCATCCCACCCCCCCAACAAGAACTGGGGGAGCTTGGTTTCTTTTGGTTATCATAACCTTTTGCAAATAAAGGGTTTTCAGTTGCAAGAAAATCTGTTTTATTCAGACTGATCCAGATGAAAAACCTCAGGAGCAAGCCTGGACCCTGTTCAAGAGTCAGGGAAATAAAAACAAAGAACAGCTGACTAATTCTCCCTTCTTGGTGCTGTAAAAGACTGAATGGAATGTGAACACTGCCTCCAGTATAAAGTTCAAAAATAAGCGTCATGAGGTAAATGCTCTTGTCCTAAAGCAAACTAGGACGAGGACATAAAAAGACACAAACAACCTACTTTGTTTCCAGTCCTGAGAGCAGGCTGTCATGCAACAAATAGTCCCTCCTGCCTACACACAACTGCAGAGATTAATTGCTCTCATTTCCCAGTTTCAGAGTATAATTCATTTCCTCCTCCACTCAACCCCTCCCCCCAAAAAAAGGGAAAGTTCTCCACAATCTAGAAAACGAAAGGAAATGCATATTATTCTTGATGTTCATTCAAGTCTATACACTTTTTGAGATCAGAGCTTGTTAGTGCTTTATCAATGCCAGTCTTCAGCTAATGTGTACTCCCAAAATGTTTAATCTAAGCTGTAGTTCAAAACTATTTGCTCTACTCTAGATGAGTACCAAATTCAGCAAGAGAAGCTACAGCCTTACACAAAATAAAACACTTCCATCCCACACAACTAGCTCACAGAAGGCATCTGAAGTTTCTCATAACCTAGGGGCACCCAGAAACCTAACAAAAGAATTGACTCTCTCGAGTTTTTACCGTAGCATAGGGCATTTGTATTGCCCATCAGCCCAAAACAAAGCAAAATGAGCAGAAGCTGATTGACGTATTGCTTCTAACGCCACGCAATCACCAACCACGTGCCAGGAGCACCAAGTCACAAAAGGAAGCAAGGTCTTGCACGTTCAGCGACACAACAGGTGCATCACGACAGTGCTCATGGCCACAGCAGGCCAGCAAAGGCCCACGGCTAGGGGTGTGTGTCGTCTATAACCATTTCTTAAGTGTGTGACCCTCCCAGAAATAGCACATCCCAGCTACTTTTTCCTATGCTGTAGGACAGCAGAAATCAGTGCTACATGTGTCATTTGATGCCCAAGACTTGACAGCTCTAGCACTAGACTTAAAAACCTTTGAATGTCATCTGTGGCAGATGCAGCAAAGGATTAAACTGGGATCTTGCATGTTTCTAGGAGGACAAGATGGGAGTCTAGCTTCAAAAAACATATTCTGGATGCTGAACGTACACTCCATTCATTCAGTTACTCTGCAAGTTTGCCTTAAATAAAAGCTTAAAGCAGCATATGAGGCTAACAGTTACACTAGGTCAGCAGTCACGCATTTCCACTCTAAGATATTCTTGCTGCTATTTATGAATATTCCAACTTACTTTTACAGCTGCTGTACTAGCTATAAAGAATATTCTTTGAGAGCATGCAAGTTAAATATGTTCTGCCAATAAATATTTTGGGAAGTCTATTAAATAGATCAGAACCTGGCTAAGAATCACAATGCTTAAAACTCCCCAGGATCAGTACTGGAAAGTCATGGGTCAACACAATTTTTCCACACAAAACACTTAGATGTCTTACAACAAATATTAGGTTTGGATATCACAAAGTTTCTGACAAGTATTTGCAAATAATTAACTATTAATAAGTCTAGCCACAGCTAAGACAAGGAAGATACCCTTTGGACGGGCAGATGACATAGTATTTGACCTACGGCTAATCTGCTTACAAGTACCCTCCTATAGCAACGCAACTAAAGAGATTTAGTTGTAAAGTCCTTTCTGGGCATCTGACTCAGACATGATGGAGCAGATTAAAGTCAGAGGCAGCTTTTAGCACACAGTTTTGATTCATCTCTTTAAGGTGGGAAAACAAAATAATTAAACAGGATGAAGCTTTTTTTTGTCTTCCTAAAATCTCACACACATTTGGGATCGTCCTCATTTCTCACTGTTGATACTTCACAGCCTCAAGTTGAGCCTTCCACAAAGAGAATTTCCTTGCTTAGACTAGAAGTGAAAAATAAACGGTCCGGTGTTCTATTTTTGAAAGATGGTTCAATGAGCTTATAAGTCAAATGAATAAGCTCAGAGATCATACAACATGATCCTTATGATAGCAGTGGACTGGATTTGATGACCCATGAGGGGTTCATCCCTTCCAGTCCTACATAAGACTTTACTCAGACTGTTGGCTCCATCCTTCAGGGATCAGTAGAGGTTCATCACAGCGCAGATGAGCACAGATTCAGTGCAGCACATGAACACTGCTATGGAAACAAAGAGATGCTTAATGTTCTATTCCCATGAGATTACCTCTTAAAAATTAGTCTCCCTGCAGGCCTGCTTGCAGTAACAACTAATTCCAGAGTATTTTCATAAAGGAATGAACTAGCACATGATCTACTGGCTTTCTGATGAACCCTGATTAACGAATGCACCTCTAAATAAAAAAAAAAGTGTGCCCTCTAAATTGTGACCTTTCCAAAGCACTAATATTCTGCTTTTGACAGCTGTGTTGCATGAGTTTACCTACAGTGCAGAAACAACTTTAGCAACCGATGCTTGTGTTACTGCCAATGCAGGGAGCCACGTTCCCGGGTCATTTCTGAGCGATGCACTCTCACACCAAGGTATCATCAAGGTCTTCCAGCAATCCGTAACACTGTGGATCTCGTGTTGCAATAAACCAAGGCATCCTATGACCAAGAGAATTTCTCAGCAAGCAAGTGGAATAGTGGAAAGGGGGAAAAAAACCCAAAACCAAACCCAGAGCTTCAAGCATGCAAACAGCATGAAATAATTCTTTCATTTATGTGAAGAAGGTTGCAGGAACGCCTATGAAGGTCTTGCCTAGGCTTTAGTTTACAGTCAAAAATAAGTCATCCAGCCTAAGTGATTCAGCTTACAAACACAAAATAAGAGAAGCACTGAAGTAATACCCTAGTACAAGACAACCTTGCAGCGAAAGGACATCAATGCTAGGGTACTTCTAACAAAAGGCACAATCTACCTGCAAACCAATCACTACTCACACTGATGAAACGTGAATAAAACTATAGCTTCTTAAATTTTAAGCAGTAAATTGCTGCTTTGTTACAATTGTTGCTTTCAGTAACACTCATGAAATATAACAGACGACCCACCACAGAACAAGCACTTTCTCCAGCTCCGAGAGATGGGCCCTCAGGACAACATCCCTCGTGTGCCGAATTTAACTAACCCCATTAACAATCGCAGGATGTTGAATGAGGTCACTTTTGCATGCATCATAAGTTCACACTGTCCTCTCATTACCAGTAACAATGGCTAGCAAAGGTCCAGCCAAGGGAGATTTTTCCATAGATGCAAACTGTTCAGCTTAGCTACAGTCACACTTCCAGACCAACAGGCTAGCAGGCTGAAAAAAAATTTAACTAGTCAGTTATAAACTGTTTAGCCGCAAAGGTGAGGATGTAGCAAGGCTACAATTTTTGAAGGGTGGGTTTGGTTTTTTTTTTCAATTAATTGTCCTTAAAAATATGGTGATAGCTAAACATGAAATTGTAAGACAAACACTTTGACAGCCACAGGCTCTCACATATTTCTGAGAAAGTGAAGACAGTCTTAAACAGAAGACAAAGGAGTAGTTTGTACCCAGAAGTGTTAGAAAGTCAGAAAAGTGGCTGTATAATTTTTCCCCTCAGGCTAACTCATGGCTATAAGATTGCCATCTGAGGCCTACAGATACTAAGTACAGTTTAATGTAGGCTTCCTCAGTTAGCTATTACAGCAACATGGCAAGAGAAAAA
>NW_009609612.1:0-4189 GCF_000690535.1 Cariama cristata
GGAACGGCACCGCGGGCTGCCGGGAAGGGGCATTGCCCCAGCTCTGTGAGCACTCGTACCCCTTCTGCCTCGTCCAGGCTGGCACCCCAGCCCTTCCAGCTGGGTGCCCTTGCAATGTTAAGTCCACTCAAAATACAAACCCGTCACGCACATCTCAACTTTGTCCTATTGATTCGCGCTGCCCAGGAAGAGGCAGGGTCAAGCAGCACTGATGCAGGTCGATTGAAGGATTCTTTTTAGTCCTCATCGTCTGAAATGCCGCGGCAGGACCGCGGCTGCTGCATCCCAACCAGGCTCCAGTGCCCCCCCAGCTCTCAGGTCGCCGATAGAAGCCATTGCTCAGCTGGCTGGGGGTTTCTTCCCTTGTAACGCTGACTTGCTCACGAAGGAGAAGATGCAGCAAGGTGAGGGTACGGATGGACTCTGGCAGGGTGAAATGACACCTCTGGACAATGTATTTTCTGATCTGTAGACAACCCATGATCTGACTTCCAACATACATCGTGTTTTAACACCACTGGCACATCACCAAAGGCAACAAAAGTAGGTAGGTAGTTCTTTATACAGCTGACAGCCGTTGGTTGTGTGCCAACTGTCGTATTAGAACTGCCTTATTTTCTTGGATATTCAGGAAAGTTATACATAAAGCAGATAAACGTGAGATTAAAAAAAGAAAGGAGAAAAAGGAACTAACTCTCCAGTTCTGCGCTACAATTATGGAGCTGACAACCATAAGGGCAACTATTTTCTTTTATGTATGGCTCATTTCAGGCAAGTCTCCCCATGTACCACATTCACTCTTAGGGTTCTGGGAAGACTTTAGCTACACTGAAAACCAGCAAAGACCTATTAATTCAGTAATGTCTGGATCAATCATTCAGCAAGATCTTCCATGGCTTATCGAGTCGTAAATAGACATTTCTCCTTGAAGCCTCTTTGGGGAGTTGGACCCAAGCATCACTGAAATCTTTTAGGGACCGGCATGGAAATCTCACCGGTTTTAGTTCAGATCCTTGGTGCTGCCAGCGCAAAGCCCCGATGCTCTCCGATGCCGACGGCAGCGTAGCTGGGCCAGCTCCTCAGGGAAGTCCAGGTACGATCCGGTTCTGCAGAGCCTTTCTGGCTCCCTGAAATCCCATATCTGCATTCGCTTTGACATCCTTTGCTTTTCCCAGGCACCACCAGCCCTCTCTCCGAGTGAGTACTCGTCACTTCCACCTGCACGGGCCAGAGCTGGCACCGACACCGAGCCCTCGCACCCTGCGGCTCCCCCCGAGCCCTCCGGCTGGTGCTGCCGGCTTTCCCCGCAAAGTTACGGGCTCGCTTCAGACAAGGTGACCTTCGCCATCACTTGGCCGCATCAATTTGCCCGGAGTTCAATTAGCACAGACTCCCCTCTCAGTTCATCGGGTTATCCCGCGATCTGGGCTGAGAGCGCAGTCCCACGCGCCACAGGAAGGATGGATCACTTCGCTCATGGAAAACTAAACCACTGGCTCGTATGCCTTGCCTTCGTGTGTCAGGCTTACACCTCCAGCAGCCCCAGCGGCGCTTCGGTCGGTACCAGCGCGGTGCAAAGCGCCGTCGGCAATCGCTGATACCACGTGCCAGCTCCCCCAGCCATCACCCTCGTAAAAACCCAGCCCGGTCTCACTGCACAGAGGCTGCCATGACATTTAACGGCTAAGAGAGGTTTTCTTTCTGACATTAGCTCCAAATCCAATTATATTACTATCTTCATTTATATTAGTTAATTATATTAATTCATAACCAGCATCGTGACAGAAAAAACAGACAAACAAGTCCTATTACATTGCACCTCAGACTGAGGGTAGATCTGCGGTACCAAAAACACATGCACAAGAGGAGCACGGCTACATCAGGTCATCCTGGGACATCCAGCATCTTCATCCCTCTAACTGGAATATGGCGTTGGAAACCCACTAACCGAAGTGTCTCTTCTTCTAGGTACGCTATGCTCGTTTTGGCAAACACAAATTGTGAATTAAGTAAACCTAACAGACAGACAGACATGGTCTGAAACAACACAAACGAAAGGGGGATGCTTGCTCTGCTGCTTCCTTTGCAGTAAGAAGAAAGGACTTTTTGGAAATGATGGGATTTCAGACTCTTCCCCACCCACAGGGAGCAGAGACACGGGATCACGGGGAGCTTGTAGGGGAGCACAAGGCGCCAAGCCAGCGTTACACAAAACTCCGCGTTGTGCAATATTCTGTTGTATTTTCAACCTGACATAAGTGCCAAAGAATCATTTTCACCTCTCTCATCTCCTCATCCACCAGGAACGACTGTTCCCTCTCCCAGCTAATCCACTGCCTGCTTCTGCCGCACAGGCAGACACAGGCGTGCGCAGGGAGGGCACTGTGCGTTCAAACTAGAAGAGAGTATTCCAGCAGGGCCAGATGGATGGTTCGTTCTGTCTGCTACAGTTCAAAACCATCCTGTCAACCCCACCAGAAAACCGCATGCGAATGAGCCCCACACTTCCAGCTCCCGGTGTACCTGAATCCTTTTGCCTTAACTCACTCTTCTCCAAACCTCTACAAAACAACGCCCTTTGGCTCCTCTGTCCCAGCTCCCCACCACTCCTCGGATCGCTGTGCAGCTGCTCCGGCCCCCCGTGTGCCCTGTGCCAGAGGAGCCGCGCAGCTGCAGTGACCCAAGGCGTGCCCAGGTCCCTGCTCGAAGCACCCGCGGTCCCCCCCGGTCTCCCCAGCCCTGGAAGCACCAGCCCGGCGTGGTGACGTGACCCAGCGGTGCATCAGCGAGGCAGGGACCGCTTGCGGATGCATCACAAACTTGCTGTTCCCAAAGGGATCCAGCGAGTCCTTGTTTACTCTTTATCATAGCCAAACCATTGCTGGAAAGCTTCGCACCTTCAGAGTGACCTTTTTTTTGTTAAATGTAACCAAACAACTGACTTACCTTCTGGAAACACTATTTGAAGGTCGTGCCCCGGAGCCAGGCGTGCCAGGGAGAGCCTCGGGAAGGACCGGCCAAGGGCATGGGTGCCCAGGAGTGGGCACAAAGCGGGGAGAGAGAGGAGTGATGGGCCGTACGCTGCTCCGCGCTCCCTGTGCTGCCGGGGAAAGCCCCTTGCCGAGGGCAGGGCAGGCTGGCAGCAAGGAAAAAACCCGAGTTCCCAAGAAAAATCAACTCACCTCAAATTTCTGCCTCAGTTCCTCATTTCCTTCTTCTCCCTCAGGAGGCACCGGGACGTTGAAATACTCCCCCTCCTCCTGGCTCAGCAGCTTAAACCTGGAGGGGACACAGCGAGAACGCCAGGTCAGGACGGCAGGCAGGACCGCACCTCCCGCTCCGAGCACACCTCTGCCTCCGCTGTACCGGTATCCAGGCGACCCTTCCCCAAGGTTAGAAGACCCCCCCAAACCTCACACCTCCAAACCGTCCCACTCGGCGAGCTCCCAGCCACGCAGCCGAGCGGAGGGGTGTTTGTGGGGTCCCTCGCTGTGCCGGGGAGCCCAACCACCACAGCCCGGAGAGCACATCCACTGCCGGCCGCGGTGGACACCACAAGGCACCGATGTCTCTTCCAAAACACCAGCCTGACTCAAAAGCCCACAGACAAAGCACATCTTTCTCGCGACGGGCACGCACGTGGGCAAACTCCTTCCCCACCGGCTACCCCAGGTGCCAAGGCAGGGGGGCACTCCGCGCCGGCCGGTGCCGGGCTGGCGCTGACAACCCTGAGCACAAAGCCAAGGTGCTCACCAAAAAACGGCAAGAAGTTTAAGCGGCAATTATCAGAAATCATGGAAACATCACTCGGGTCAGAGGTGTTTGACACAGCCACGGGCAAAGCCGTGGCTCCAAAAAAAGCGGCTGGGGGAGGCCGTCAGCCGGTTCTCACCCCGCGAGGCTGTGCCGGAGGAACGCCGCGCTGCGGGCGGCTACAGGGACCGACTGCTCCTTTGAGTTCGTTTGCTCCATTAACTGCAGTTGTTTAGCGATGAAATATACATCAGAGCTCTTTCCAGAGCTGACTCTAGCCAACTGCTGTGACAGGGAAAGCGACTTAGATCTTCACTTACATGACTTTTAAAAGGCTGGGAAAACCATCAGACTTTGGGCTGCGTCAGAAGGCGGCAGCGCACCAACCCCGGCCGACACACACGCATCCTTACAGGTGACTGGAAATTTGGAGGGG
>NW_009609613.1:0-10187 GCF_000690535.1 Cariama cristata
CCCCCCCCCGGCCCAGACCGTGCTCCGAACTGTTTTAATATTCCCAGAACCAGGCACAGGCAGGGGCTGCAGGCGAAGGAAGGCGCAGGCACTGAAACTGGAAAACCACAGCCAGGAGCTTGCTCGGGGCAGAGACGAGGTGTGCGAGTGAGTACCTGCTTTAAATAAAGCACAAGAAAACGGTAAGTTTGCTTTCTTGTACTCACCCTATGTTTAAGAACGCGAAACTGTGACACTGAAATGTGATGCTACAGCTTTACCTGATACACAGAAATAACCTTCACCTGACAACGTTGGGGTGGAAGCGTCTGCCTGTCTGCACCAAAGACCACAGCTTAAAATCGGCGTTTGAAACAAGTGAGCATATTCAGACAAAAGTAACGACAAGCCTTTGATGATTCACCTCATCCAACTTTAATTGATGTAAGACCACGGCGTTCTGTACAGCGGTCCGGAGGTAGGAGCAGCACTGTAAGTAAACCTTAACACCCAATTCGAAAGTTAAAAAAGGTTTTTAGAGGTGTAAACATTCCAGAGTGCTTCAAGACAACGCTAACCCTTCATCATCCTTAGGCAGAAGGACGCAGTTTGATTTTTAAAATGAGAACTTGTCCCTGTTGAACCAAACTACGATAGTACTAGCTGAAAGATATGAAAAGTAAGGACTGAGATAAAGGCAAGGTGATTCGGGAGCTCCATTTCTGTGTGATGGTTTGAAGAAGGATCTTAACAGTACTTTAGGAACGTTAACAGAGAAGTGTACACATGATTGCGTTTTAAAGGAGGGGGAAGCTGAGGGTACGCTGACCTCCAAACCACCACAAACAGCGGCCAGGCTCATGGGCTGGAAGCTCCTGCACTCTGCAACAACCGCACGTGAGCCGAGACACGGCCACACGCAGCTCCAGAGGTAACTCCTTCAACGTGCCAGCACATTTGCATACTATCACAGAAAAGGCATTTTCCCTTCTCACAAGTTTTAAATGAAAAATAGAGAATAATCCAGTTAAATACCTGTTATATTCCTACTTGTGAATGACCCTTTGATAACGGGAATAAGGATTCCAAACACATATAATAGAGTACAGAGCAATTAAAAGTTCAATTAAAATATATTCAGATAATTACTATAGCCAGAATACACATCTGTATCCCAATTTACACTCAGACTTCTTTCCTCATTTCACATCATCTTGGCTTCTATTGGACAAGCAGGTAGATCACATTTTCATCACAATACAGAAAAATACTAATCATTGGGTGTTTATTGATAACTGTTAGTGATAACACTGCAAGTCTGTTGAAGACAATTTGCAATATGCTACACCTTTAGCAAAAGCTGGAGGAGGGAACTACACATGATCAAATTTGATAGTTAAATTAGGTAGAGAAAGACAATTAAAAGTGTTCCTAAAATCATGGCCTCAACATCAACATTCAAAGTGATTCCATCTTTAAAGGGAAAAGTGAATGGTTTTTGTTTAAGCAACCATTGGATTTTTTTCCACTGAATTTTACAGTTGTCTTATCAAGAAAAACAAAGCCTTTGTTATTCGGAGTGCATCACTAGGTATCAATTTTATTTCCCACAGTTTGAGACATGTAAAGCAAGAATAGTCAACCCGCTGGAAACCTGCATACATTCAGTAGCAGTAAAGTCATCGGGCAATACATGATCACATAATTTACCAGCGTATTTTTTTTGAGGACACCAGCCCTTCCTTTATCAGATGTTTGGCCAAAATAATTAATACAAAACTTAGTATTATACCCAGAACCTCTGCAAAACACTGGCAGTCTTTGCGAGTTCCATGTTAAGTGTACTTGATTGGATAAGGATGGAGGCGGCCACCCCCCCGCAGCGCTCCTGCACGGTTTGCATTGTCGTTTACACGCAGTTCAACGTGGAAAGAGCAAGGGAAGCCGTGCACAGCTCCAGTCCGCAGAATCGAGACCAGGGACTGAAGATACAACAGTATCTGACAGTAGTATGGCATTATAACAGCTACAGCTTTTGAAGATATACACACGGATTTTAAAAAGTACGAATTACACATTTTATACAGATAACCACTTCATTATATACACGCAGTGCCCGTATAACTTGGGAAAGTTTGTACCACTGTTCAGACGCTGTCTGTGGATGATAGTTTGGTCTTCAACTTTTTTCTTTCTAGAATTTCTTCATCAAATATTTCTCTCTCCCTGAAAAGGAATACATTGAAGTTCTGTAGTAAAAATAATCTTAACATATTAACCAGTTTGCAACGTGCTACAGTAACTCAGCAAGAATGTTTCCCATGTTTAATCATTTTGTGACTTGGACAAGGAGAAAGCTTGCCTGACAGAAGGGAGGATTCTGAACTCTCCTGCCCCTATACTCGACACTTTTCCATATAAACAGTAAACTAGTTAAGAACAATTCAGAGAACACTAAAAATAGATACCTTTTGCTCACAGATGGTCCTTTTATGTACTTTTCTTCTGCCTTCTTGTAATCTATGTCATCCACAGCAGAAATCGCATAAATGATGGCCTATAAAAGTATTTAGTTGATTTTACTCATGAAACAAAAGCTAAATTACAACCAGTTATTTGAAACTGTCCCAGTAGATCAGCACATTTTTAGAATAAGGTTCCTCAATCACTTGGGAAACTTGGATGAAACTGCCTGTTGTGTACCTGAAGTTCTTAAATAATAAAAACTTGTCCTTTATCATTCCCAGGACAGTATTTTTATAACCAGATTAAGACATTCTTCATAGTAATTTTGTTTCTACAGAAGTTACTAACATTCTCCTGGGAAAGTTGAGGAAGAACAATAAGTGTCTAAAAATATAACTGTAAAAACAAACAACTCAACCCACACATACCGAGAACCCAAACAATCCCAGAGATAACTTGCCAAATAAAAAAAAAAACAACCCAGAGTTTTGAAGAGTTTCAGAAGTAATCAAAACACACCAGAAAACAATCATTCTGCCTTTAAAAACATCATACTACCTAAAGCTTCTCCATTCTGTGCTAACGGCTTAAAAATCAGCATTTAGAATTGCATTGATTCACATCCCACCCATAACCCTGCCAGCCTGCTAATACCAACACCTGCAGGCAGCACCGCAGGAAGCACGTAGTGATTTGTACTGGGGCTTTATTGCTTTTCTCCAACATGTAACGTAAACATATTTTGTCTCGGATTATCAGCCTGTGAACATGGCTTCAGAGCATCCTGCACCGGTTTTAACATTCCTTGCTCAAGACACACTTAGAAACCACACACGGTTTCACGCCCCTTGAGCTGAAGGGACCACGACCCAAGCCAGTAGGTAGGCAGGCGTGAATATATCTGCCCGGCTCAAACCCAGCTCCCGCAGAACACTCCGCAAGTCATTAAACTCAAATCACATAACGCTAGTGTTTTCACCTTTACATTTACTTTTCTCAGCATTTCATGTTTACTTACTTCAGGCAAAAGGACATCCGAAATAAATTTTATTCCATCCCCATTTATCTGATGCAGATTTTTACTTTTTATTTCACTATATACTTCCTTCAAGTAGTTCACCACAAGGTCTAATTGTTCTTCATCCTCTAAATAGGTTTCAACGCAGGTCACGTACTGACTTGAATTCAGGAATTTCTTCAGCCACCGGGACTGTTTTCTGCTTTTCAAAATAGCCAAAAGATGCTCTTCAGCCCCTTTAGTCTTCACTATAAACTCTACTATCTTTTTATTTGCTTTATCTCTAGCAGCTCTTGTTCTGTCAGGAAGAAGTTTTTTGGAGGGCTTCTGAGGCGAAGTTTCTGATGAAGACTCTTCAAGGTCTTCCTCTGCCATGTTTGGAAAGGTCATTTGGACTGAACCTTGATAACCTTCCTTCCTAACTGGGTAGCCTGAAAGAAAAGCCACAATCATTCATACTTAAATATAAAAAACAAGGGGCTTTCTCACACACATACACAAATATAAAATAAAGGACTTTCTTGATAAGAGAGAAGTTTTTCTTCCTCTCCTACCAAACAGGGCAGAAAACCAACAACAACAATCTTAACTTTGCCTTAAAAAAAAATATATATTAGGGAGTTGAAACTGTTGACAGGAGCTCTGAAATTAACTTAACAACATGAAGCAACCAGCTACCTGATTGTCTTTAACTATCAATATTTATTTAGTTTTTGTGGTGGGACTGAAAAACTTTAGAGTGCAATAATTGTGTGTAGTAATTTTAACAGCACCCCCTCACTGGGTCTGATGCCTAACTCAACACGCATGTGTAAACATCAGAGTTAAACTTACCTATTAAGAGAAGAATACAAAAGATAATGGATTTACTTACTGATATCAGCAGCAAAATATTCCAAGAAGGATCCCGTAAAAGAATGACAACCTAAAAGGCCAAAACAGGGTTATTTACCAGTTCAATTAAGCCTATGAAACAAAGCTGACAGTTTTGGTGTTATCTTTTTTTCTGATGTATATCTGGATGGATGACATCATCCAGCTCATCTGCTTACCTACTCTAATGCGATAGTCAGAAATCAACCGAACACACCACTCAATTTCTTGGCGATAATCTTCTTTGGCTCGTTCCTACAAAACGAGAGCCATTTGCAGTCTTAAAAAGAGTCACCTATTGAAGCTGTTAGGTCTAGGACACTAACCAGGTAACAGAAACAGCCAATGACAACAAATCCAAGTTTCCTTGCAGTTTTCCGCATTCTCCCAAAATTCAACTTCTGTCATCACTTTGTCATGCAGCACGAGACTGGCTTTGTCACACGTAGAAAACCCATGAGGGAAAACACAGCAAGGGTCCTAAGCAACTGCCTGCCTTCCACATACACAGGTATTCTTAGCAGCAGCCTCACCGACATGGAAAAAGGGGTCGGGAGATCCCCTTCCCATATTATTCTCCATCTTGTGGAGCATGAATTATGCCTAATTGCTTTGTTGCACAGAGCAAGAGAGAACAGGGAACCATGAACAGCCCCAGCCCGGCCAGCTACACCCCACTCCTCCCGCAGGGTCAGATATACATCGTGTATACAACTTTGGTTTTCCCAACACATGTATACACTTGCAGTTACATGTAACTGGTAGTACTTACAATGAGGTCCTGCTTTTCTTCGCAATCAAAGTGCTTCAGATTCCTAAGAGGTACTGAGAAACTTGATGAAACAAAGAAACACAGTTAGGGAAGAGAGGCAGTTGAGTTGCAAATCTTTATTTTTGCACCTATTGGTTGCACCTATTTATTTATTGCAATTGTACACATCCCTGAAAGTTAGATTTCATAAGCAATTCAGGAACGCTGGTTTTACTAGTTTTGGTTTCCATAATAAGCTAAAATTACGGAATCTTTTAACAAATGAGAAGTACCTGGTTTTAAAACAAAACGCAGGCTTGTGTTTCCAGAAAGTTTGGGCACCACCTGTAAAAAACACTAGCTGGGTCCCCAGACCTTTTTTTCTTTTTATTCCTCACATAAGCATCAGCTGTTTGCATGAACGCCAGCCTGTCTCAGCTGGCAGCATGACAAAGCACACAGCCCACACCTGCAAATCCTCACCTTACTTGGTCCCTCCCTCCGAGACCAACCTTAGTTTCAACTGCCCTGTACCTGTACCAGGAAGGGAGCACAGGACACTGCCTAAAAGGAACTGAAAGTTCAGAACATGATCAGAATCCACATTTACCCTTTTTTCTTGTCATTCGTATCCCCTTCTATTAACAGCACACATGCCTTTTTGTGTTTCCGCTTCACATTTTTTACCTGTTGAACAGATAAAGTCTCATTAGCATCCTAAAATCCCAATACCCTTAACCAAGCAGGAACATTTTCCATCGATATTGTGCAGTACACTCCATACTTAAAGGAAGTTACACAAATATGAAAAATTAAGTTTAAAGTGGCAGTAATAGCAAGTTATCCCAACAGAGCATTTTTGTTAGTGTACAAATCCTCTTTTTTTGCTAGTTGGGTACAACCACCCTACTTCATGAGATGAGATATAAAGACCCAGTAGTAATCCTCTGCTCTGACATAAACATATGAGAAAAGCACATAAAAAAATGATTGATTCACATATGTAAATTTACTTCTATTATCTTTGGAATGCTTCTACCAGAAGATCTTTAACATTTCTGGCTCCAGACAAGTCAAGAAGGGTAAAGGACACTCAAGAACTCTGTAAGCTGCTCCTTATCAGACCCCTTGCAGTACCACTGAGAAGGCAGCGAGCTCTTCTTACCACTGCTGGCCAATACGGGTACCTCCGCAGTTTGCACCAGACCAAAATCCCTTCTTCAATTGGTTGTGGTTCTGTGATGAAAAACAAAGTAATTTAAAAAAGAAAACCCCACACCACAAGACAATACAGTTAGCTCGCCCTCTCTTATTAACCTCCTTTCAGGAGTTTCACTTCAACGCTTTTACAGGTTTTGACTAAGGTGACAGGGCACCCCCAAGCACCCCCTAAAATGCAGCACAGGTAGTTCTGAACACAAGGGCTTGGAAGTTTCAATCCTAGGCCCTTGCCCAGTTTCACAATGATTTGCATTTCATTCTGCTTCAAAAAGCCTTTCTGGGGCATCCAAGAAATGCATTTTTTTTCCAACCTCGAACAAAGCTGGATTCACTTTCTAGAAAGGTTAGGTTTCATTACCATAGCTCGTGAGCAAACTAGAAGGACACATACCCTAAAAAAGCACACCAGCCTTGGGTGAAGTAGTCTTACATAGGCACACTGATGTCTCACCTTGATGTGATAAAATACTAGGAAGTTCTTCCTCCTCCTCCTCTTCATCTACCAGAGCTGAGAGGCGAGAGAGACTCTCTGAGGAAACGATCTTTGAAGATAGGTCAGACAATTCCAGTCCTGCCAACAGCAGCAAGAACAAGTGTGGAACAGCAGTTAAACAACTTATCAGCTTCAGACCAGGTGAAACACACGACTGTGCAAGTGAGCCCACAGCAGCGCAAGTCACCGTAACACAAGGGTCTGTCGCACCACACACACTCTCAATTCTCTGCCTAGGTAAAGGCCTAATCATCTGAATAAAAGATAAAAAAATGGAAAGGAACTGGGAACAGGCTGATTTCAGGACTCTGTACCAGCCTGTTCCTCTCTGTAACATCATTTCATCTCAACACTAATAGATAGCAGTGAAGAAAAAAACGCAAGTGTGAAATTAGCCAGCTCTCCAGTAAAGGGTAAGAATTACTGCTAAGTACAGCTTTTCAACCCAAACCCCTGAACAGCCCCAGAGAACCTAAATGCCACACTAGCCTTCAGCCAGTATTAAAGCGATTGCGTTTTTTACTTCTCCAAAACTTAAACCAAAACAAATTAAAATCAACACTTCAAGAACCATAGTCACAAAAGCACTGCAGCATTCCAAGGTGAGTAACAGACAATCAAACGGGATGAAGTTTTCCCTTCCCCAAGCAATATGCCCACCTTCATCTTCCTCAAAGTCAGGCAGCTGAAACCGCTTTGCTTTATTCGTAACCACATGCGAAGTGTTCTTATTTTCTTCCTCTTCACACTGAGAGGGGAAACTATCAGAAAGCGTCCCATGGTCAGAAGGTCCAGATGAAGGCTCAGGGCAATTCCTGCATTTCCTTTTTCTGTACGAGGACACTGTTGCACCAATCGCTTGTTCTCCATTCCTCTGCTTTAAACTCCCTGGCTTTTTTCTTCCACCTAATTGCTTTGCTAGACTTTCGCTCTCATTACTGATGCTTTTTTCCAAGTCATCCGAGGCACTTTTGCAAGAGGAATCCAGTAGCGTCCTTCTCAGTTGATTTCTGGTGTTTGCCCTTCTGACAGGTCCTGCTGCATCAGACTTGTGGGGGGCAGACAGAGGAGACCCTTCCTCAGCAAGGGGCTGTGCGCGATCCTTGGGGAAGTCATTCCCACACGATGCAGGTGACCCTGCACCCTTTGGTGTTTTTCTTCCTTGCTTACCTTTTTTCTCCTTTGGCTTAAGGGAGGCTTTAATTCCTGTTTTGGACTTTGTGAACAATCTGGGCTTGATTTTTTTCTGTCTTGGTAGTGATTTTGTTTCCAGTATTTTGCAATTTTGACTGTCAGAGTTTGATGTATTATGCAAGCCCCCAGTATCACATTTGGAAGGGTTTGTTCCACTTTCATGCACTTTCGCACTCTCCTCCAGAATCAAAGAGCCTTCCTGGTTTTGTTTTTTCGTATCAGTCTTCAGGCTGGGGTTATTTTTTTGTTCTCTTTTCCTCTTGGAAGTCTCAGGCTCCAACTTTTCTTTAGAGTGAAAGTGCGATTGACCACTACGTAAGGGGGTATATGAGAGAGACCCCGCATCGTTCTCCTGGGATAACTGAGTATTTGGTGGTCCTTGTCTGGCTGAGCCATTTTGATTCAAAATATCCAGCGCAATTTTAAGAGAACAGCGATATTTCAGTTCTTCCACAGCATCACTCGAATTCTTCCTTTGATCTGATGAAGAAGAATGTTCAATAAATGCAACAACCTTTATTTATATAAATAAGAAATTTTATCTATAGTATATCTTTTCTTTAAGATGCAATTTAACACTTAAATCATCTGTGATTCTTAAGGCAAAGTATAGACACACAAAGTGCAAGCCTCCAATGCCTTATTTTGGTGGAAGTGCACACAAGCTTCTTCACCATTCCTTCCAACACACTACACAAGGGAAGAGCAAAAGTAGCTGTGATCATGTTTAGTCTATTTTTACATTCAGAGTATATACAAGGCAACAAATATTTTGAGTTCACCTCACCTAGGTTAGAGGCGATGTTTTCTATACATTCTTCCGTCAGTGGCACAGCATCTTCACCGTTCACATTAATCCTGAAAAGACAACAAAGCTGACTGAAACTGCATTAAACACCACTAACAACATGACACTGCTTTCACCTGGCAATAAGCTTGTTGTATTTTTCCCCCCAAAACCCTTACTTGTTAGCAGAAGTTAAGGAAAAAAACCCACACACATGAAGAATGCCTGAGCTAACAGTCAGCATGTTGTTTATGGACGTTCCACAGGACAACTATATGCCAACTCTAAAAAGGCAATGGGTTTTGCATTAGCCATCTAATCCTTCTGTAAATCAATGATCTCATTTCACAGATATCTTCAGATAAAGGGATTACTTTTTTTTAACGTCTAAGAGTGCAAACATACAACAATGATACTTAACTGTTCTTTCAAGCTAAGTATTTCAACTTTAAAAGAATTCTCCTCTGTGTTAGTAATAGATGTCTTCCCAGTAACTTCAGTTTTGCCCAAAACCTAGATTAAACAGAACAACATGCATTTAAAATCCTTGACCAAGTCTGTTAGGCTATAGAACAGATCTGACATCAAGACATTTTTAATACGAACAGCACAGAACGGATTGATATTCCACGGCATCTGGTTGCAATATTGGGATCTCTACAGATTAGCTCTTTTTAAAAATAGGTATGTGTTGACTTGGAGCTCTTACTACTCCATTTCATCCATTTCTAAGTCATACTCATAAACCTTTCCTCGTCCGCTTTACCTTTGCTGGCCATAAACGCTTCTTCCACATGCAAAGAATGTACTCTTGATCCGTCATGACTGTGTTTCATGGAAGACTCCAGTGTGCTCTGAAGAAAAAGGGAATAAAAGAGTTACCCAACACTTGGTCCATTTTTGTCTTCCTTTTTTAAAGGAAGTGACATATCATTCTACCTTTGAGACCACTGGACTAATATTACTTTGTACACATTCTCCAAAATTAAGTTCTAACAGTGTATCTTTCTATAGCTGTGCAACATAAGAAGGTCTTACTGAACATGTAAGCGTAGAAAATACTGTCATAAATAAATAAAAAATGCTGCTGTAGGCCTGCACATTCTGCAGCTCCCTACTACCAAGTGCTGGTAACAGAGGCCACTTGTCACATCCTACAAATTACGCCCCGCTGTGCCGATTTTTATATGCAGTTTACAATTACGATCCGAGTGAACTGGCTACAGAGTTCTCGCATGTTTCCTAATGACCTGAAAGGCTTTAAGAAAGACTCATTAAGAACAAGAAAATCTTCCTATACTTACAAAGTCAAAAGCTTAAGCTTCCTCGGCGCGCTGGAACGTGGTCCTGCCACGGACAGACAGTCAGAAGCAGACGTTACTGCTACACCGGAGCGCCAAACCCC
>NW_009609614.1:0-210 GCF_000690535.1 Cariama cristata
CCCACGGGTGACAGAGCATCCTTGGGATCCTGGCACCTTTTGACTCACCTCAATAAAAATGTAGATGTGAAACCATTTTATTTATCAGTCTCTGCTCCCCAGGTCCAGTTCAAGGCCACTCAGTGCCACCCTTCCCACATCCCTGCCACCCGCAAGCCCCATGGGCACCTGCCCACGGCAGCCCCGCAGCAGCCCCATTGGACTTTCCGC
>NW_009609614.1:323-1678 GCF_000690535.1 Cariama cristata
CCTGCACCGGCTGAGTGAAGGCTGCAGCTTTTCAGGCCTCCCCGTAACAAGTGTTATTCAGAGCTGGAATTAAAAAGCTTAAGTGTAAAAGAACGCTAAAGGGAGCAGTGGAAGAACCGGATTTTCTTTTATTTGATTTTTTTTTTTTTTCTTTTCTGAAGGATGCTGTATTGAGCCGAACATGACAAATATGCCAGGAATGTTTGTCCTCAGGGCCTGGGAGATCAGGGAAAGGCTCAGAGAAAGGCACTGCTGGCACCGTATCAACACACCAGCCCCACTGTTGGTGCCAAACTAAGTGCCAGCAGTAGGTCCTGGGGACAGCAGCTGCCCACGCCCCGGAGCAGGATGCTGGCAGATGCAGTGATGCCACCGAGCACGTCGGTACCCGCTGTGCCAAGGAGACCACGTCACCCCAGCAGCGATAGGGGACCTGCCCTCCGGCTGTACCCAAGGCACCCCCATGCCCAAGCCCTGCATCCTCATCAGGGGAAGAAGCAGAAGAGCCGAGCGGTGGCAGCGGTCGATGGGATGTGCAATGTGCTCTCCGGCATCCATCTCCCTCCTGCTCATCGCCGCCGTTTGTACCAGCGCGACTGGAGCAGCGATGGTTTTTGTTAGGCTTGGTGAGGCCATCTGTCAGAGCAACATCACTTCTGCCCAACTCGGAGGCACTACTGGTGCTGTGGACCCAGCGACGGCTTCGTCTCGGGGGAGAGCAGTGGGCAGCAGGACCAAGGGCTGGGGCAGGTCATGGGCACGGGGCTGGCACCTGCCAGGTCGCAGCCATCCTGGATTAGCCGTGCAGTGATGGAGGGGAGAGCACTGCGTGCCCTGGGGGTATGCCAGCATCATGCTCAAGTCGTCCCCATCCCTCCTGGGCTTCTCCACCCAATCCCAGCAAAACTCTTCCCACAGGAGCATCCTCTAGAGAAGAGCTTAAAGTCATTTACTCGGTGTTTGTCAGGATCCTGGTGGAAAGAGTCACTGCCAAGCTGCCACGCTGCTCCGGAGAACCCCGGTCCAGCTTCGAGGAAGCCATGCGCAGCAGGCTGGGGCCGGGGCTAATTAACAGTCCTCGTTAAAAATATATTGTGGTTGGTTTAAACAAGGTTCCCCCAAGCCAGAGGAAGAAGCCGGCGAGGGACTGCAGAGAGATAGTGAGAGAGCAAGGCAGCCAGGGAGGGGGAAGCGATGCCTGGGTGCATTTATTTCTTTATTTACTTCCATTTCTAAAAGAAAATAAAGTGCCTCTCTGTAGCTGTAGGCGCCCTAACGTCTATTAAAGTACCACATAGGAAATTGTAAAGTACAGGAAAACAGCCCAATCAGCCTGACCCCTTAACAAACTCCAG
>NW_009609615.1:0-263 GCF_000690535.1 Cariama cristata
GGGGGTGCATGCCCCCCCCGCAGGGCTCTCCTCCTCCCAGTTCAGCACAGGACGGTTTGAGGTGCAATGCCCAGTTTGGCCCAGTTTGACACTTCCCTACTGGGTCAGGCTGGGCCTTTTCTAGTTTAAATTTTGCCGTTAGAGACAGCCGCTGAGCACCCCCCATTTTGGGTTCATCTCTTCCCTCTCCCTCCTTTTCCCCCTGGGCAAAAGGATGGGACTGGGCCAGAACTTCCCAGCAGCAGGACCCCCAACCCCGCTTC
>NW_009609615.1:393-614 GCF_000690535.1 Cariama cristata
GACCTCGGCGTTAATAAACCGGCGTGGGTAACACCTGCAAGGCCGTTCCCTAAATTACTCCTTCCCCTGCATGTGCGTCTGCACAGCTCCTCGGGGACAGTCGTCAGGACCTGCTTGTCTCCGGGAATTGCCTGTCACCCGTGCGCGGTGACATCCCGAGCGGTGCTAATTGCTCGTTTAATGGAGATGGCGGCTCTGGAGGAGGGGGAATTCTCCACCGC
>NW_009609615.1:760-1135 GCF_000690535.1 Cariama cristata
AGGCCACAGCCCCGCCGACCCCCGAGAACCTCGGCGGCTCTCCCTGGGCTGGTCTCCATGGGGGTCCCGGCCATCCTGCCTGGGTGCTGGGGACAGGGGACAGCCCCGCTCTGCCCTCCCCCTGGTTGGGTGGCACAGGGGGCAAGGACCAGTCCCCCCAGCACGGAGACCTGCTCGGCATCCAGCTCCCGCCCGGACCCCCTGCCCCGTCTCTGCCTGCAGGCAGGGTGGCTGCCGGGTCTGCGCGACCTCGGCGTGGGGCTTGTCCCGGTGCATTGCCAGGAGCAGAGTGAGGAACGCCGGGAGACCCCGGGAGAGGATCCAGCCAAATCCCTCGCTGGAGAGAGGCCAAAGTGAGAGGGGACTGGCAGGCGG
>NW_009609615.1:1360-1774 GCF_000690535.1 Cariama cristata
CGGGTGGCAGAGCCGCGTTCTGTTGTAGCTCGTTGTGACGGCGGCTCCGGGCTGAGCACCGGGCTGGGCCGGGCACTGATTCCCATCGCCAGTCAGGGCAGGGACGTGGGGGGCTCCCGGGGATGTGATGGGCGAGGCTGGATGTGATGGACACACACGGGGACGGCAGCATCACCGCTGCCAGACGTCGACAGCACAGAGCCCGGGGCAGCACGTGGTCCTGAGCTCCCCCCGGTACCCGTGACCTGGGCTTGGGAGAAGCATTTGGCGCTGTCCTGCACGACATCCCTGTCTCTAGGCTGGAGACGACTGGATGTGACGTATGGACCACTTGGTGGGTACGGAACTGGCCGGGTGGTCGCACTCAAAGAGTTGCGGCCACAAGCTCGATGTCCAAGTGGAGACCCGTGAGGA
>NW_009609615.1:2061-2261 GCF_000690535.1 Cariama cristata
CGGTTAGCAGGTGTCCCCGGGTGCCGCTGTGTGTCACCTGGGTCCCCCAGGCCGTGTCCAGGTCCGACCCCATCCCGGCTGCTGGGACATACCTCGCTCAGCCAGCACAGCCCAAGTCCCATCGCCTGGCACTCGGCACTGCGCCTCGGCCCCAGGCTCACCGGCTGCTCTCGCCTTCTCGCGGAAGCTGCCTGGTGCCT
>NW_009609616.1:0-225 GCF_000690535.1 Cariama cristata
GCACCGCACAGGTTGGTGGTTTTCCCTGGGGCATCCCAACCCGCCGCCCCCAGGACATCCCCCTCTCTCTTCCCCCAGAGAGGAACTGCCCAAAAATGTCCCGACACCATGTCCGCTTCCCTCCAACCAGCCTGGGCTGCCCCTGCCTGCAGGGAGAGCATGGACCACTTTTTGCGGGATATTTGGCCGTTGGACGCCGTGCTCGGGGCTGGCATCGGCGGCAGG
>NW_009609617.1:0-40141 GCF_000690535.1 Cariama cristata
CCATCTCCCTGCTCCACTTGGGAAGAGGACGCAGAGAAAATGGGGAGTGAAGTTGAGTCCAGGAAGAAGGGAGGGGTGGGGGGAAGATGTTTTAAGCTTTAGTTTTCATTTCTCATTACCCTACTCTGACTTGATTGGTAATCAATTAAACTAATTTCCCTCAGAAGAGTCTGTTTTGCCTATGACAGCAGTTGGTGAGTGATCTCTCCCTGTCCTTACCTCAACCCACGAGCCTTTCATTCTATTTTCTCTCCCATGTCCAGCTGAGGAGGGCAGTGATAGAGTGGCTTTGGTGGGCACCTGGCCTCCAGCCAGGGTCAACCCACCGCAAAGCAAAGAATTTTGGGCCAGTGGGGTGAAAGTGAGATGACACGCACAAAGCAATTTCAATATCACAAGAAGGTTGGCTGAAATGTTTATCTTGGTTATGAACACATTGTTCTGATTTTTTGCCGCATCCTAAACATCACTGATCTGAATAATTATTCTGTTTTTCCTCAGAAAACCAGAGGGAGAATGGGTTTGAGAGAGAACAAACATTCATTATGGCTCTGAGTGTACAACTGCGCTCAGCCTCAAAAGACATTTGGCCTTTGACCTTTTGCTGAGAAATGTAAACATCACCATAGGAAAAAAAGGGAAGACATCAAAATTAAAGGGGCATAAAAGCATCAGACTGCATGCAACACAATGAATCATGAGCTTTCCCGCCATACGTAACTGTTTTCATGGAAGTTGCTGAGAGTGCTCAAGTCACTAAATCAAGATGACAATTGGCTTTTTGTCCTTCAACTTTACTTCTACGAGCCTGCAGTCATGAAGAACTGCAGGCGCAGACCTGATTGCAGGCAGAATAAACCCTTTGAAATCACCCTCACCATTCTTGTCATTAAACAGGGGTTTGCACACAAGTGTAGTCTGGAATACAAGCCATTCTCCAACACTGTCACCCGATGAAAAAGATTTTAACAAAACAGGAGGTTGGCCTTGTTCTGAAGAACCAATTTGGTGGATATTTTGCAGTAATTTTATTGATGCAGCACTGAACGAAGCAGTTTTCCCTGCCTGCCTGTCGCTTCTGCCTTTGCCCTCACAGTCTCTAGCGTAATATAAAATCATGTTGATGTTGACACAGAATATGTATGTGATACAACTCCATAAATATTTCATACGCATGCAGTCTTATCTATTTGCCCGTAACAACATGGGAGCAGTTCACTACCTAAAGCAGATCGAAGTCGATGGAAAGATTCCAGTTAATATCTATGAACTTTGGCTCAAGACTGATGTCTGCAAAGATTTCCCCACTTGTCTCCCAAAATAACAATTGGGGAAAACATATAGTGCATAATTTGGGTAGTATGACATAACATGCCAGTTATTTCAGACTAGAAGACTTTTTCCATATGCTCTGATGAATGCCAAATACTATGAAGCAAAACATGCAGAGCCATCAGCTGTAAACGTTAGTGCTGTTTTATATTATAGCATTTTGTCAATGAATGTCAGTTAAATCAGAAGAAAAGTTGTATGATAAATCATAATTAAATCAAAATTAAATTGCTTAATTATAATATATTGCTTAATTATTTCAGGCCTGGCAGTTGACTATTTTATTTTGTAATGGAAGACACAATTTGCAGTGATGACTTTTAGCTAATTAAAAATTAAGGCAAATGTAATTCATTTGCTTCCAGTTTTGGAGCTGTATTTTGAAAATATATTTTCAAACATATTTGAAAATGAATTTGAAGCGTTACCCTTTCATTTATTTAAAAGAAGGAAAAAATAACAAAACAGAATATTCCTCTGATCTCCAGGAACAATCCTCGGTAGAGTCCTAGTGCAGTTAGAGGTCACTACATCTAATGAGGCATGCACAAATGCTTTGAGACTTGCTACAGAGCCTTTGACCTTTACACACCAATGACACTGTCCTGATATTTTAAATAGGTGTGAAGGGGCTGAAAAAGAATCTTGTCTCAGAAAAAGCTTTCTGCAGTAAAGAATTTTCTGAAGAGCACATGCCCACTCGCTTACAGAGATAACATCTGATGGCTTCTATTATCGTAATGCTGCAGCTTTCACAATAATGGTATAAACACTGTGGTATTATTAGAGACTGCAGAATACTGAATAATTAGATTTAAATTGGCCTTTTACAAAAAAGGGGTTATTTTAATGCTGCAGTGCATCGTTGAAGGTAAAGATCTACACAATACTAGCAGATTATCTGCCACTTATGAAATGGCAGTTGCAAGCAAAAATTTCTTATAGGTTAAAAAATGAAATGTCATAGAATTCAATTATGATTTCCAGTTCAGTGTTCACTACAGTGATTATAGTGCTAAGTATGAAACATTACATGCAGTCATAAATAAGAGTACATTTGTAGTCATAAATAAAGTACAATTTCATTTACATGTTTCTATAAAACACAGCATAGGCTATGTTCCCTGAGCATGCCGGTTCTTTGGTATACCACTGCCCATCCATACTACTGCCATATAATCATTGTAAGACATGTAAAACAAAACAATGAACAAATACACGGAATAATTCTAAGTAATGCTTCTTGTCTCTATGCTGACTGCAAATCCAGGGATGATGATTTGAACCCTTGAGGAGGTCAGGGTTTAGAGTCTTACTGTTCCCTATGCAAGAAAAACTCTGACAAAAATTAGTATCATCAGCTCAAACTTCTAAATAATTTATACATAATTTCCTCTGAAAATGAAGAATCTGAGTAATATACAAATGTACCCTGGAAATTTATAAGAAGCAAGAGATTTCCTCATGGACATACAAAGTATTCGCTGACTGTCTTAGTATGCTCGTATGGATCCTGACGATGACAGTCCCGTTGGAAAGCACCTCTTAAGAGAGTACTAAAGAGCAACAACTCTTAAGAGCGGAGTAAAGAAGAGGAGCAAGACTTCAGACATGCATGACTAGAGAGCATGGAGTAGACTCCGAAAATCAGAGTTGAAAGAATGTGTTCCACGAGCAACAGCCTCTCTTTGCAAAGTAAGATGTGGACAACTTGAGAGGACTAATCCCATGGGAAATTTTTACTTGTTTTATATTGTTTTTGAAAAATAAACTGAATAGTCAGAAAGTTAATGAGAATGCTGTGGGATGTTCACAGTGATTCACATGAAAGGGGGATTTTCAGGATTTGGAATGAGCGCAAAACTCAGAGTAGTGTACCATCTTCTGGCAAATCATGGGGAGATTTATGATAGACTTGCCTAAAAAAAAAAATAGTGCTTTCTATGTGGTTAAATTATAGCAGGTATACTATAGCAGCTGCTAAAAGATTTAGTGAATACTTAATCTCATGGAAATAAAATCAGTTGACATTCCTTCTGCATGGTGGATTTCAGACAGTTTAAGTTTGCTCATTCCTCCTGTTATCTGCTAAATATAAATTGGGTGGACCAAGACAGCAAATCATTCCATCCCAATGAGAAATTTTCCGGAAAGTGTCCTTTTACCTTGCTGCTTTTCCAATTTTTCTGCCATACTAAAAATTAAAATTAATGAAATTATTCAAAACATACAAATATAGTGTTACTATGGGTAATTGTATAAGTTTCCAGAAGTAATTGTCACCATTGTTTCACTGTTTAATGCTGTAACTGTAGTGGAGCTGGTCACTGTACCTCAATAAGCTTGCAAAGTTGTAAATTAGGATATGTTATCTTTGCAGCAAACCAAACATGTTCACCTCAGCAGTTACATCCAGCTCAGAATGTCATCACAAAACTTATCTAAGAAAGCAAAATCATGTTAACATCAGTTGTGCTCCTCTGTCATTTCTGTCTACAGCTCCTGTGCACTGAAAGAGAAAGAAACTACTAGCTTTCAGTGCTGGTATGTCCAGGCTAAGTATGCAGTGTTACCAGAGAAAGGTTTGACACCACATTGAAAATTTACCCTATTCCATTAGACTGTTTTTAATGAAATTAATTTATCATTCAGAAGATGGGAACATTACCAGAATGTCTAAAGATATCTACAATAAACGATCTATTCCTAGATTTAAGTATTCTGGGATGTTAGTAATACATTTTTTACTCATTCATCTTCCTATTAATGAAATATGCTATCTTTCTAGTTTCAGTAATGGACATTTATTTTAAAAGACAAGCTCAGAAAAGAGACTTTCTTGGTTTTTTATAAAGATGGGTCTGTAACTACATTTTCAGAAGAATAGAAGGTCACAGTAAAGATGTCATATCAAAGCAGCCTTTTCACCACTACCTCAAAGGCTTACAATGCAATCCAGATTTAGTACTGCTTTAGAGGAGGTACGTGAAAGGTCCAACATTTCATGGGGAAAAAAGTTGTGACGAAGAACCTTGGTGGGGGAATTCAGGTGTCCTGTCTGTGCTGCTACCGATGCACAAGAAATGTCCCAGCAATCCCCCACAGACTCCTCCCTGCACCTCTTTTAGTGGAGGAGAGACATTACTCCTGCTGCCATATGTGAAACATCAATTGACACTTTCTAGATCCCAGCCGTATATTAGATCTTTAAAACTGTTTTCCAATGCTTGCTACTAATACCACACCAATAGTTTCACTGACTTGACTGAACAAACAAGATAAAGCACCCAAATCTCTCCCCAAAAGCCAATGGCTCCTTTACTGCTCAGTTCAGAAATGACTATGCCAGTGTCCCCTGCCAAAGGAGTGTCACGGGTCCCGGCGCAGGATGGAGGCACACGGTGTCGCAGATAGGAAGAAGCCCAAGAGGTGGAGTCAGTAGGGATGACAACCCCAGGTACATGGAGGAGTGCATGTCTGAGCCCAAGTTTAAGTAAGTGTGGGAATAGGACAGCAGTCACATACCAAGTCAGACAGAAGGAACTCCAAGGTAGCAGAGAGGAGGAGAGCTTGGCACAAATATTTTTTGACAGCTAGTCAAAACTGCTAGTTTTGGGAGCCAACAGCTAGTTAGACTGAGTTACCTACAGCACAGTCCTGGACCAGGCAACAAACCTTCCTGTTATTAGACATAAGCTCAGTATCAGTCTCCAGAATTTGCTTAAAATAGGAACAAATACTTTTAGAAAAACAACTGAAAGACACTAACTTGATGGCAAAATCCAAACTCATGGCCATGAGAAAATGAAACAGTATAAGATTTCCAGTCTAATATTCATGCTGAAAACCTATTATCTGAGTTAAATCCTAATAACATCCAAGTCTTTGTGTACTTTTCTTAACGTATTTCACTTTTGAAATCCACTGTATATCTAATAAACATAGAATAAATGTAGAATAATCATAGAATAATTCACAGTTCTCTGTCACAATAAACACATTTTGTATAATTGAAATCATTACAATGTATGATTTCATCTCTAAGCATCTGTCAAAGCTAACCACACAATGTCACAGAAAACGATCTGCCCAGTGGACAGCAAACCATCTGAGTATTTTGGGAGGGATATAGACACTGCAAACACTGGGGAAAGACAAATCCCTCAGTACATAGCACAATCTACATGTTTCTCTTTCAGTTTCCTGTCACCCATTATTAAATACGGCAGAACTGTTCAACATACGGGGCTCTGAAATATCTTGTGCTGCAGAGTCTGTGCAAGAGAAACTTTGGTTCGCTTTTTCAGAAAGAAACTCAGTCTGATATGTAACCTATGAACAGCTAATCACTGTATATTTTGCAGTACCAAGCTATGCAAAATGGTATTTTCAGACTCACTCCTTAAGCTGTTGGTAAGACTGCTGTTAATTTGAATGAGAACAGTGAAGCCAACACTATTTTCTTTCCAGCTAAAAGCCGTAATTTTTGATTGCACTTCAAACTTCTGCTCCTGCAATGCAGATGAGCACACAGGAGCCAGAGGAGTCACAGCAGCTTACAGAGAAACATAAAAATCAAGAGCAAAGAGCATTGCAGTAAGTCAAGAGTGGTGAGTCCCTTGCATAGATTCACTGTATAAATTCCTGTTTACCTGACCATGTTCTGAAACTCTTATTTTCCCTTAAGTATACGATATTTCTTAGTCATGTATTTCTTTTGATTTTCAGAGGTAATGGGGCTAGAGACAGCCCTGTCTCTCTGGATGTTGACATTGTTGTCATGTTTCAGCAGCAGTGAGGTTACCAAACCTGACAAAGCCTCAGAATATGTATAATTTAACCCCTCTGTCTTCCTCTGCTACTGCAAACGCTGCTTTAAAATGACTGAGGTCCTTGCTAATAGCTAGTTATGAATAGGAATAAGGGAAAGAAAGAAACTACTGTAATTTCCTCCCACATGATCATTCTGTCATCTTTCACGTTTGCATCTGGTTTCCTGAAGCTGTAATCTGCATTTCTACTCCCCTGGTATTTACTTTCAGACTTCCTTTATACAGCAGTGTAAGACGAATTCATACAAAAAATAGTGTTCAGCTGCATTTAAGCATGAAATTCTAATACAGTCCACAGAGAATTCTTGCTGTTCCAAAATAATTTTAGAGTAATCTTACAAATAATGAAGCCCTTTATATCAATAAACTCCTTGTTGTGTACATTGCATAAAATCAATTCATTTCACATATTTGGCTCCTATCCAATCAATGGCTCTAATAAAGCCTATAAACTAGTAAAGTGCATAGAGATTAACTATGACGTGGTAAAATTCTTCAGGAACAACACAACAGAAATTGTAAAATAATAAATTCACTATTTCCCCTTTGAATTTTCCTTCTATTGAGATTTCCTGCATGTCCCAATTTCTGCACTCAGTAACCACAGGGTTAGTCAAATTAATTAGGAACAAGCAGGATGGTACGTGCACTAAGGAACCAAATATGGGGAGCCGAGATGTGCAATGCAGTGCTACCTCGCAGATTAGTTAAGTCTTGGACTTCAGTTGTGAAATAATTGGCACCTCGGAGTGTGATTCTACTCTGACAAGTGACTATATAAAAATGGCACCTTCTTTCTGAAAAAGATCTGCTCTTTATGTATATTCAGTCATATATGCTGAATTTAATGAGTACCACATTCTAACTTCACTATTCAGTGTATTTTTACCTGTTACATCTGCAGTATCAAAAAGCTAAGAAAACAAGGAGAACACAGTAAGATTGTATTCCTCCTCTGCATCATGAGTGCAATTATAAACTACATTTCAAAGACCAGTTGATTATATCTTTGAGAACCTACTGCAGATTATACAGTTACAGCTGAAGGCATGGGATTATATCCTTGCAGTCAAGCACATGAAATTTGGGCTGCATTACTTGGTGGGAGGTGGGAGAAGGAAACAGCTCCATTTTTCATATCCTGTGATAAAATTACATGGCTGGCATTTAGAAAAATGTAAACAGTTGGTATTTGGCATTAAGCTTTAAGATGCGTCACCCAAGTGTACTAATGGGAAAAATACTCACATGTGAGTGAATTTTGTAGATCAAGCTTTGCAAATTCTATGCAATAATAGATTCAGACTTTCAGGTAGATGCCTTCTAGTTTTAAAAAATCTCAGTAGTTCATCACACAGATATCAATCAGATACATGTAAAGTACCTGTGTGTACACAAATATATTTTTCTCTATATACACCGTATCATAGGTATATTCCTCCCACATGTGCATTAATGGTATGCTACTATGCTTGCTATAAGGTGACTAACCAAGTATTATGATTTCACTGTCAATAAAGCAAACAATTACAGTTTGAGTCCAGGAATTTTCTTGTAAACAGATGGTGGGTTTGTGAGGAAATACACAATTTTCATAAATTGTGATGTTGATAAAAAGATTTTTCAGGGTTTTCTTCAGCCGTATCATATCGGCACTGAAATCAGGAACAATGCTGAAAAACCATGAACGTAAGCTGATTGACCTTGACAGGTTCTGTTAATTGCAGCTACGTGAAAATTACTGTTTCATGAATGTCACCAGTCCAGGAAAGAAGAGCATGGGGGCACAGAAAGCATCCCATTGAATCTGTTTTTTAAGTTAAAAATAAAAATTAAATAAAGAAGTTATTTGATATTTATGGTTAATTACTGTACTTACACTTCGAAGGCAATCTTACCAGTACATGGAAGAAAAATAGTGGAAATTGGAACTAATTGTCCCATAATGACTGATACTTTTTCCTCCTGTTGAGAATGATATGCCATCATCCAATAGCTTTCCGCACACAGCAGGAGGGAAAATTATCCATCAATTACATGACAATTAATTCCTAACTTGTAACATTTTTCTACTGAAAAGAAAAAAAAAGATCCTAATACGAGATTAATAATCATGCATTCCCTACAGTGTTTTGGAAAGCCATCTTTTTAAAAGATGTCCTTATACATATCCGAAATTATTTTAACAACTGATAACCATAAACTAAGGCAGTTTATAAAGTATTAGTGCAAGCACTACTTTCTGCAATTATTGCTGCAGATGAACAATTTAGCAAGGATCCCATTCACAAGAATGTTGTATCCAATTCATGCATGAGCAATACTAAAGAAAACAACTTCAGAATAAAGATGAGGAAGTAACAAAACAAAAAGAAAAAAGAAAACTGCTTGGATAATTTTTGTTTAAATAAAGCTAAGGACTGCATGGTAATTTAGGGATCTTCATAAATGTAAAACTTTCAGGTTTTTTGCACACGGCAATGCTTGGTGTGGCCATGTTCCCATCTCTTCTCTAGACCAGCGAAAGCTCACATGATGTAGCTCTGAATTCCTTTCGATAGATAACAGACCTTAGCCTAAGCTTTCCCTCACTGAGTGAGTTCTCCCATCACTGAGTTTTGCATACAACAATGTTGCTGCCTCTGTTCATCTGTGCTTCTCTGAAAGGGAAGAGTCATTGCTGTTCAGCGTTTGAAAAAAAGGACTTGCATGCCTGCCTTCAGGAGAGGACACAAACATCACCTGGGAGAAGGTGCTGGAGACAGTTCAGAGGAGGAGCAGGATTTATGAGTCACTCTTGGTTTTAGCATACTCTGCTGATTAGGCAGCCTCTCACTCAGCATGCTGACTGGTGAGCAACCCATTCTGAGGTACTCACACCTTCCGGACACTGTATGGGAAGCTTGGCCTGAAGCTATGATATGGCCCAAGGTTGTAGAGTAGGAGCATTTATATGCACATCAGGGATCCTCTAATCAAATCCACAATCTGGATTTGCTCTGCTTGTATAAATAGGATGAGAAAAGCAGTCTGGGGTCTCTGGTTGATGGTATGACCCTTCTGGGTCACGAATATTTGTCACTTCCATCTGGAAGTTCAGCATAGCTTTGAAAGAAACTTGGTGGACTGAGGCCAACTGAGATGCCTGGGCTGAGTTCTGAAAGCAGTCCACCTGAGTGCCTCATCTAGGACAGCAGGTGAAGTCCCAGCACATCATGCCCTTTTAGACTGAGCGATGGATCTACCCTAAATTTGGACAACAGTCTGCAGTAGCATTCTGACTGAGGCAGTGATTGATAGACCATTCTGCCTCATTAGCCACTTACTGCTGCAGGAGGGCAACTCAGGTTAGTGCTATTGCCAAAACAACCTGAGGGAGATAGAAATCCTACTTAATAGGCATGGCTGATTTATTGCTATTGCTGGCTTTCCCAATTTTGTTCTGAGCGCTTCCTCTTTCTGCCCAGTGCCGTGCTCTTTGTTTTAAACCATTGACTCAGTGCTTGTTGGGGGGAAAGTGCTGTTCATCAACGCCTGTAAGTAGGATAATTCAGTTTTTCAAGTTTGTGGACGGAAACTTGAGCAAATTTTACTTAACCTATGGGTAATTAAACTTGGACTGTTCTGAACCCCTCATTGGTTACAGAATGGTTACAAGAATGTTGTTTTTTTAACCCAGTGCAGCAGGTACTGCTATTGCAGCTAGATCTCTAGCAGCTAAACACTTTAGAGCACATTGTCACATACCCCAAGTTTTCCTGTAGATTCAGCTGATTGAGCTAATTGTCCAACTGGGAGATCAGAAGAAGGGCTGCGTGTACACCAAGTGCCATACAGTTAACATTCATGCAGAAAAACAACAGTTTTAAGTGAGCAAATGAACATGAGAGTACCTAAGAGTAGAGTTCTACTTTGTATAGATGTCTTATTGACAGAATTTAAAAAAAATCTGTTATTTCAGATCTTATTTTCTTTGATGATCATGTTGTCTAAGTGAGTGCTCAATGTACTAATGCTTTTTTCATTTCTTTGTTCAGTTTTCTTTTTTCTCACCTATTTTGTTTATTCCGAAGCTCTGTATACAGCCATGGCATTATAATCACTTATTGGTCACAAACACTAACCTATAACCATGCTCCATTTAAAAGTTAAAACAAAATCTTACTGATCATATGTGCACAGGAAAATAAGATGATGTTATCACCGAGCACAGAACAAAGACAATTAGTTATGCATCAGTTCCCACTTTTTTAGGTCACCATAGCAGGTGTACAACTATGGATCTTTCTAAAACTTTAAGCTGAAAACAGAGTAATTGTTACTGGTTTGTGACCTGTGGCCTGCTGAGCACTGTGTGGCATAGCAGACTTGCAGTTGGGGAGCTTCAGCACTAACGACGCACATCCTCCAAGGTCGTGGGCTGGCCAACTTGGTCAACAAGGAGGTTCAGACAAAGCAGGGGTCACACTCCCTGCTGCTCAAGAGGAGGAAGGGGCTGGAACAGACAAGTTTTAACTTCATTTCCAGCCTCTGGTAGCTGTTTTTTGCTCTCTGCAACCTGTAAATCAAAGTGTATTGCTCTGGAAAGGGATGAGGATACCGAGCCGAAACAGAAGCAGGATGCAGGAAGGCTAGCATGACCTTTAAGACCCTTTCGGTACGTGTGCTTCCGCTTTGTGGCATGGACATTTTGTCTTCATGAAAGCATGTAAACACAGGATTGTAATCAAATGATAATGCTAGCACTACTTGCAAAAACTTGGTCCTCTGTAACGAATGCAGCACTAATTGTTAAAGAAATCCTTGGCTTTCTCTAAAAAACTTGCAGCCGAGAGCTTTCCAGAGATTAAACCTACATCATAAAAAGGGAGCACAAAAGGATTCAACATGATTGATGAAATTGTTTGCTTTCTCTTTAGAAGAGAGTAATAAATAAATTAGCATTGAAGAGAAAAGATATTTGAGAGGAAGCACACGGATGCATTGTTCTGTAGCACGAGCATTTGATGAGCTCCAGAAATCTCTTTGGAAGAGAAAAGATGTATTATAGTGTGTGAAAAGAAGAAATCTTCAGTATCAGGCTGTTATCTAGTTGCTAAGGGCTGGTTCTTGATGAAAACAGAGCAGAATAGAATGGATAGTTTAAGCACTGTGAGGTAAAAGCAGAAAATTGGACTTAGAGCACAAGGGACATTCACAATGGAATGAAAGTGGATGCAGTAAAATGTTAAGAATGTGACAAGAAAAAGATTATCATAAATATGAAGAGAAGAAAGTCAAAAGTTTTGCCTTCACTTCAACAAAGCCCTTGGAGAAAAAAAGAGGAATTAGCCCTGCTGGAATGTACATTAGCAACGAGAAAAGAAAAATGAAAAGAATAATACCACTTCAAGGTCATTTTAAACCAAGCAGTAACTACTAAACCTTTCATTATAAGCTTGTAATTCTTGTTTGTTTATTATTAATTGCTAGCAAAAAAAAGAGATAAAAGCTTGAAACAACACAATTTTGAACTTCATTCTATTCATATTTTTGCTGCCAAAACCCAGATAGGACAATTTAAAATTGTTTAAATCTCCTACACAAAAAGATTTTTTCTGTAAATGGAAAAGTGTATTATCTAATTCTTTTAACACACACTAAGTAGCACTTTTTTCTTGTCTTCTGCCTGTTACAAAACCAACAGTTTTAAGTTCACAGAGCACCTAAAGAACAAAAAGCCAAGGCATCTCCTCGGAAGTCAGGAACAAGCGCAGCTTCCTTGTCCCCCCGACACAGCGCCCAGTTTCCCTTCAAGAGTTTAACAAACCTGGAGCCAGGCTGAGAAGTCAGTCCCCACTGAAAGTCCCTTCCTATTGAAACCTGGGCTAATGTGGCATCTGTGTTTCAGTCATTATTAGCTGTCACAGGAGGAGAGAGAAGCAGCATTTATGGCAACGAGTGATATTTGTTTTTAATCCACAAGCATAAGCACTGACTGGAATTTTCATCACCTTTCCAACCATTTGAAAACAATAATTGTTAGCTCTGTTAAATATCTTCTCTTTCTAAACCAATACCCTCCAAATGCAAATTGTAGTCACAGCTGCAAAGGAAATCTACTGCCAAAATACACCATTGGGAGAGAAGAAAATATAGTGGCAGCTGGCTGTCTCCAAAGAGGGAAGAGAGTCATCTCTCTGAAGCACTGTCAGCTCTTGTAGAAGAAATGCTAAAGAGCAAAGAACTGCAGTATCAGCCAGGCACTGGCTGACACTGGATGTTGCTAATGGGAAAAAATTGGAGGCCGTAACTTTAGCAGGAGGAGGAGGAAACGGTCAGGAAGGCTGAAGCACTGGGATGCCTTTGCCTGTGCACAAGGTGAAACTGTAGTCAAAATTGTGTAGTGTAAAGATGCTTTTTTGGTTAGTTTGGATCCAACAAGTATTCTTTACCTCTCTCGCTCAAACATTTCTTATTCTTTGTGTTCGCAGATTCCTGACTAAAGCTTGTTGATTGCTTCACTAGCTATCTGTTTGTCCCGCATTCCGGTCCCATGAGTTTATCATTAGCGGGGGACAGTTTAAGGAATAAAACGCAGGGAGGTGAGGGAGCCCCTTAGTGCAACTTCACGAAGCAATGGGCTGGCACACCACTTCAAGAAATGCATGTTGCCTGTGACATGGGAACAGCTCAACACAGCAGCTTTCCCTGCTGACAGAGGGGACTGGATTCAAAGTGGGGACCGACAAGGTGAGACATGGCAGCTGCCAAGAACTGCCCCGCAGCATTAAGTCCTCCGGTCAGAGCCCACTTCAGACCTACGGTCGTGCCACACAAACACTGAAGTTATTCTCTTAAACTCTCAATACATACTCCTGAAGCCTTTATATTTCTACTTTTTATCTAGCATAACAAGAACCTCTAGTTATGTGATCATCACATAATTTACTGGGTCCTTCGCAATGCTTGAATCAAGAACTTTTAGATTTACAGTACAGCCACCTTCCAGGTCAGGTTAGTATTACCAGCAGTAGTTTCTGAATCTAGTCTACATGGGAAGAGCAAAGCACACATTTTGCCTTGTTACAAAACCAGTTGTAGGACAGCAGGGAAGTAACATATACTGGAGTCTTAGGTATCTATATTCTGCTTACCAAAGGTGACTATTACCTAGCATTTAGAGCAGGGGTTAGAAACATGACAGTTCGGTACATTTATTTCTCTATTTAATCCTTTCTGACAGGCAAAGGTGGTACAGTAGGTGAAGTTTGCTTCTTTCTGTTGAAGCCTACTCACACTTCTTGTGACAAGCCATCCTGTGACAAAATGGGCAAGAGATACCTGCTGTGAAATGAGAATCTGGTCAATGATAAAAGTTGTGAATTACGCTGAAATATACACAGTAGCCTAGAAGGCATTTAAGGCTGCATTTACACCTGACATCTACATGTGCAGCCTCAGTGGAAGCCATGACATGTTGCAACAAGCCTTCAGTTTGGATAATCAGAACCAGCACCCTGTGGTGCATTGCAGCAGCATTGACATCCAGGCGAGGTTAGACACCTGTATTGTTAGGTGGCTAAGAGGTTAGACACTTCTCCTTGTCATCACCTGATATCCCAGCACAACCTGAACTAATGTCTGTTTCTTTTTAAATAAAGTACTTTTATCTTTTTTGAAGACTAAGTTTCCTCTTCAACTTATCTGGTGGTTTTAGCCTCTTCTCTTCCCTCTGCTCACGACTGTTGTTTCGCTCTCCTTTTCCTTATCCTGGTGTGTGACTCATGCTACTCGAAGAATCACATTTCTCTGTTTCATTAACCAACTTTAGCCTATCTCTTTAGATTCCTCCTCCAGACATTCTCTCCTGTTCTCTTTTCTTCCCCTCTATCTTACCTCAGTCTCTGTGTAATATTAGTAAGAGATTTTCAGAAGCAGAAAGTAGAAATTAGACACTTAGCTATCACTTATGCCTTTGAAAAATCTCCTCCTACACCTTCATAATTCTCTCGCTATGCAGCAAAACCCTTTCTTACTTCTAACTCCCCTTCCTCTCATCAACTGTCCCTTCCTTCCTTGTTCTCTTTATTCTGTCTTGCTTACCTAGCTGAGGCCATAGCTATGCCAGCAGATCTCTGCAGTCCTGTCAGCAAAACTTCTAAGGTATGCCGTTGTCCTAATACCAACAGCTTTTGTCAGCCTGCACTGCCCAATTTCAGGAGACACTGTAACTTCACCAGGAAACATGTCCCCTCTTCAGCACTTGTTCTACCTATGCATGTGGGAACGGGTCAGCACAGTTACAGAAGACAAGACTTCAGACAGTCCTTGATGCAGAGACTGTCCTTTTAGAACAACAACAACAACAAAGCAACACAAAATGTTAATTACGGTGCAAAGTAAATATTTGATAGAATGCATTTATAGATCCTGATACTCTGTGTCTATCTAATGGGCTAAGGAAGTGGTTCAGTTTGCAGAGCATAACTTCAACTGCTCAACACTTCAGCAGAAGCAAATAAATCTATTCATTTAGCATAGCTGGAGTGAATAATAACCAATACTTTTCAAGTCTTTTTCATAAGTCGCAACTGTTTAGGAGTGATGGAAATTTCAATTCAAAATGGCTGTCTTGTTAGAACATGGGACTGTTAAAAGATTTGTGTAATAGCATAGCAAATAAAGGACTGTTTTTTAGCAAATCTGTTCATCTCATTGTGTACTGCAGCCTAATGATGCTGTACAGAATTTAATTGGTTATACTTTGAGCCCACCACTTCCATTTGTAATGGAAACTAGCACTGAAAAGGTAAAAGGAAACTGTATCTTGGGAACTTCTCAGGAATGATTTTTAACTTTTGTAATATAAATCTCTGTAAACTTTTTCGGGTTTATATTTTAACAAGTTTCTTTGACTATGTTCTAGGCATGTATAATCAAGAATCTCTCTCTCCTGAGACATGAGAGAGGGAAAAAAAAGTATTTTGTGTAAACAGAGAGATATCGGATGTACCCTTTGGGAAGTGAATGGCAATGTGACCTGAGCAGTCTTCTCCCACACTCTCTTCTGAAACTACCTTCACTACCCTTGGAAAGCGACAGAGTCTCATCCCTTTGTGCGCTTACCAAACTGTCAGCAGTAAAGGGTTAGAAGTAATTTCTCATATGACAGATTACTCCACAAAGAGCTGGTTTAGGATTTCTTGCATGTCTATTTGAAGCATCTGATTCTAAATACTGCCAGACACTATATACTATGTTGGATGGGTACTAACCTATATTAAACTAGATGGAATATAGGTTTAATCTAGTATAGTAAATCTCGGTATTTCTGTATACTCATAAACATGGAGCAGCACTTGGCCATATTCCAAGATCTACTACATTTCTGTTGCATACTTGATACACAAAGAAAGTATGAACCAGTTAGGCCCTGTAAATATGGGAAAGTAATAGTCATCCAACTCATCTTCATTTAATTATGCTAAAATGGCTATAATGTTCAAGAAGCTGAGAAGTTAAGCAATCCAATTCACTTCTGATGTTAGAATAACTACTTCTTCTATCCTATAGTAACGTATCGCATATTGCTTGGAAGTCATTTCAATGGTCACCACCTAGTGCCTGGTATATTCACGGCTAACCATGTGAGTTTTTTGTATGTTCCTGCCTATCATCCCTTCATTTAAATGAAACTTTCCATTTTTATTGCCTGGTGTAGAATTTTTTGTGTGTTTGTTTTGCTTTATTTTTATTGAGTAAGGCTGGGATATAAAGCAGAGGAAAAAGGAAGAGTTAATGTTTGAAAATAATCTGTTCACATTAGCCACTCAGTAATAATCACGGTTCTTGTTTTGAATGCCTGAAGACAATCTTTTCTGAGCACATCTCAAATTGCAGATTGTAGCAAATTTGTTATGTTCCAGGTAGATCTGCTTGAAATGTTTTGCTGTTTAAGGAGAATAAACTATAAGCAGTTAAAAATGGGATTCTTCTTCTACGCAGTAATCACTTTCCTTGTGTTGGGAGGAGTGAGAACTAAGTAAATACTACAGTTAACGTGCAGATCTTGTAAATGAGCAGAGCTCTGGGTAGACAAACGGTATCTGTTAATGAACTGGCTCAATGCAGAGAACGACAGTTTTGAACAAAGAAAACTTTTTTTGGTAAAAAAAGGAAGCAGATTCTGTTTTGACATCTTTGTTCTGCTGCACAGCTTGTAAACTGCACAGCAGGGGTTTTTTTGTGGGTTCAGTTTCTAAGCACAGAAGAGAGACTTTCTCTGGCATACTATATAATCATTGAAAAAGCAAACTGGTGAATCACTTTCAAACGGTGAAGCTTATGAATTCCAAAAGCTGCAGGCACTGGACATAGTTCAAAGATCTTACAACCTTCACAAATTTAACAACCTTGGATTTTTCCCTTGAAAACAGGAAAATAAAATATAAGACTTAAAGGTACCAACAATAAGACTAAAGTGTTAATGTTTGTTTGCAAATTCTACCTTTGGGTATGCAGTTCTGACATTTCTCTTTGTTCATCTCAAGAGGCTTATGTTTTAAAATTTAGAATAATTTCTGTTCAGTCATTTTTTGGTTTTATACTACTAGCTCTAGGTAGCCCATTATTTCAGTTCAATAAACATACAAGCATAATAGGTTTCACAATAGAATCTGTTAATTTTTTTTGAGAAGTCAGATAAAATATTTGTAATAGAAAACACTGCAAAATTTGGTAAGCACAGATTAGCAATGGGCTGTGCTATTTGATTTACATTTTACATTCCTAACTAAAGTCAGTCATTTGTAAAGACTTTAAATTTGTACATCTGTGGAGTTGAAAGTTAATTAAAAATTTGCAACTTTTCAAAAACTGCTAGTGGATTTTCACCTACTAACAAAACAAGTATTTGCAGCAAAGAGCAGATAATAATGTCACGTTTATTATGAATGTATTAATAAAGCAGTTAAATCCTAAAATTTACTTATGTCAGCACATAATGCTTACAGAAATTTTAAATCATGACACTACGTCATGTTTTGTTTCTGTCTGTGTTTCAGTGAATTCTGATATATAGAACACAGATTATTCCAGGACACTTCACATCTTTAGTGACGTAGCAGGATAGAAACATTATACAATCATATTAAAACTATCACAAGTTACAAACTGTAGGCAGCAAAATTGTCATTTTAGCTTATGTTTTGTATCTCCTGTCTCCCAAATGCTTAGAAGACTGCTTGGGATTTATGCAAGATATTTTCTGTCTGTAAAGACACATTAATGGCACCCTTTTTATTGTCTACGTTCTAGTGGTCCCCCATATGATTTCAATCCCAAAATATGTAATCAGAAATCCTGATTTCTAATTCATCTTTGAAGTTTGGATGCATTTTTCATAAGTTCTAAAAATAAAGAGTTCTGTCTTCTGCAGTGGCATAGCATGCATATGTATGAAGGCACTGTGACAAAATTCCAAGGCATTTTAAGAAATGTAAATGGAAGGGAAAACATAGTAGCAAAATATGATGCAGCATTTTAGTCTTTTACATATGGGAAGTCTTTGAATATATCAATATAATTAAGGGCAACCCAGTGACAATGGCAGACAAAATAGGGTTATGCACCGGAGTTACAGACTGAAGACTGTTAAGAGGTACAGTCTAAAAGTGAAGTAGTCATTTTCTGGAACATAACATCTTATTGGAGGGTGTGGATAAGCTTAAACAATGTTCATCCCAGTTACACTGAAAAACAAGTAAAGGGGAAAGAATAAAGCTTCTGAAAACTGCTATTATTGAGAATGACTGATTCATAGAGTTGTGCAAGCTTAGTTCACTGTTCCCATGTTAAAAGAACTCAATCTAATTGTGTCAGATGCGCAAGATCCTATGAATAAGCAATTTTTATTTTTATTTTTAGAAAAAGTTGTTGATTTTTGTACAGGTTCCAAAATAATTCCTACCGGTAGAACAGAGCACCTCCCACTTATCCATAAGAAAAAATAAAAAAACCCCAACCTTGTGAAAGTAGCTCAGAGGACATGAAAAGGGTTAAATGGGTGCTTTCATAGATTTTTACAAAAAATGCTTCCCAGGACAGCTTTTATAAGGGATGATGCATATGTGTGTAAACAAGCATTTTAGAAAAATGCTCTGACATATTATAAAAACACTAAAAATTTTTGAAGAATGTAGTCCAAAGTGAAAGTTAGCTGGGAGATAAGGCAATTAAAGTGAGATTCCAGCACTCGACAGTCCTTGAAAATTTTTTTCCAAAATCTCTTAAATTCAGTTCAGAATGTTTCTCTTCCTACATTTACAGAAAGATTGTTCCTGAATCTCATTGTTCTCATGGTTGGAAAGCTTCCTTTAATTTCCAGTCTAAGTTTATTGATGGCCAGAGTTGTCTTTTAGCTTCAATATGATTTTTCCCCTGCTAGTATTTATACCATCAATATTTTTCAATATTCCTCTTAGTCTTCTTTTTGCCAGAATGAACAAGCTTGCTCTTTTTGTAAAATTCAGGTTATCCAGTTCCCTGGTGATCTTATTAGGTATTTTCCTATTTTTCAGCCTTCCCTTCTTAATCTGGACACATCATACTAGTCCTAAGAGCATCTGCTGTCATTGCCAAAAGATTGATAGAGAAACAGAGCCTCAGAAGAAAGAAGAGAGCATGGATGGCACTGAACCTATGATGATACAAGTAGGCCACTACAATTACTGTGAAATGTAGTTCTGCCTTGTGCAGCTGCTACCTATGATCATCTTTATCCTGTCTTCATTATGCACCTACATTTAAGTGTTATTTTAGGCCCTGCTTGCAGAACCCCTTCCCAGGGTCTGCTCCTGGCACCTCAGGAACCAGACTTTGTGAAGCGTTTCTAAGGCACTGAAGAGACAGAATAGAAAATAACCATTAAAAGCTGAAGAATAATTTTATTGCCTGAAGCTAAACATTTTTCTGACCTAAACACAGCCTCCCCTTTGATGACAAGCTTTACTTAAAATAATAACTAAAAAAAACAAACCAAAAAGAAGTCTGTTTAGGTTTGTACAAGGAGATGGATGCATCTGAACTACTGCATATAAGGGCTGGTAGTATTCAGAAGTGGCATTCCCAAATAATGCCTTTTCAGCCGTATCTGCTCTGACTAGGCAGAGAGATTTTTATCCACTGTTCCTTTCCTCCACTGGAGAAGAAAGAAGAGGTACACAAAAATTCAGATAATATATAAAAATCGATGGAAGACTTGGCTAAGTAATGGCTAAGCAGTGGAGCCTAATGCAATACTGCAGCATTCAGTGCACCCCACTAGAACACAACTTTTCCCACCATCTTCTCTTGCTATGTAATATTTATTAAGAGACTTTGGATAAGAAGATTGTGGAGTGTAGTGATCAAACGCTAGAAAAACCAAAAGCAGAACTCAACTTCTCATAAGAGAAATAACTAATTAAATAGTAATGGACATGGAATCAAAAACCTGTGAGGCTATAAACCCCCCAACCCCCTCTCTCACAAAGCTCAATATTAACATTTAAACTCAGTGAGCATTTAAAAGGACTAGCGCTGTGTTCCTCTTTGACCTTAACTGATGTTTCAGACTGACATTTCAGTCTTCTGAAGTCAGCTCCTTCCCCTGACACCAGCAGTACCAACAGGAGAAAGAAAAGTCTGGGCTGAATTCAGATGCAGGCTTCCTTCTCCTCCGTAGAGGAGATGCTACCTCAGGACAGAATTGGCATCTGCCCACTCCCGTTCCTCCTACTGCAGAGGGAATTCAGCACTACTGCTGATGGGGAGCAGACAAATTTGCAGGGCAATTGCTAACTTAAAACCACCTATGATGGGAAGGAAAAGCAAATCCTGAAAGGGGCAAGTATCAAGGGATAAAAACGAAGGATAAAGCACTTAAAAAGTGCTAGAGGTAGTAAAATAGTCATGGAAGAAGGTGACAGACAAAGAGGTGTGCTTGGTGAGTGCAATTCAGGAGAGAGAGCAGAAAAACAAAAGGAGAAGAACAAAGCCAGAGAACATTCTAAGAGAAATGGTGAATGAGTCACAAGTCCTAAGAAAGGTCACAAGAAGGAAAGTAAAAAGTGCAAGGAATGAATAAATAAAAATTACACAATGCTGAGGCTCTCTCATGTGGTCTATGTATTTTAATCACCGTTCTTAGAACATATTCTACAGGTCTTTCAGTTTAAAAGAGTGAAGTCTTGTTTTGATCCCTCCTATTGCAGAATACTGTTGAATATGCTAGCTTACATATTTAAATAGTGAAAGAAGGAGAAAGAGAAATCCTAATTTATTTTTACTTTTTGCCATCTTCTGGCAGAGCTAAGAACCTTTGGACTGCGCACCTTAAAACTGTGTGAAGTCACTGTGCGTACCATAGCATGGCCTTTCGGTGAGCACCCTTCCCCTCCCCGGGGTGCCGGGCAGCAGATTTCCTCTTGGAAAAGAAATGGAGCCAGGGAGGAGGGAGAGGCGAGGAGAAGGCATGGTCCTTGATATCTAAGGCTGTGTACAAGGGATCTACACAAGGCATTTAAAGGACAGCAACGGATTCCTCCAGGGGCTCCTTTGAATCTTCCTGAGATGGAAAGTCTCTCCATTTCCATTGACAGACAGACTATTAGGCAGGGTGAAGAGTCTTCCACAAGTCTGGGTAAGGAGTTTTGTCTCCCTCCGACTCCATTTTCTTGCATGCAGATATATAGACTTAGGAACAAGGTGGTCACAGGCACAACAGCCATGGACTGACTTCAAGGAATTTCAGTTCCAGCACTAATACCTAGTTCTTAGGGAGTAATATTAATTAGAAAGACAAACAAGGATAACACTTTTGTTGCTTTCCAGAGATCACTAAAGAAATCGCAGTAGGCAGCTGGCAAGAAAGCAGGATTCAGTAGCACCACGTGGTGACACTGAGATTAAGGTGCTCAAGTGAGAACTCAGTGGTCTCCTGGGTTCTCACCTCGGTCTTCCACGGCTTTGGCTCACGGGCTCTAAAAAAACCCCATCTTCTCATTGTCTCCCCAGTTTGCGCGGTAACTTGAAGTGGCTACAGGAGGTAGTTTTTGGTAATCATCTCAGCATGGATGAAAACTGGCAGAAACAGGCCCCACATGCAAGCAGGTTAGGTAGAGAAAGTACCACACCGGTACCGCCTTGCAGCAGCAGAAGCAGTAGGAGCAGCGAGCGCAGCACAGCTCTGAGGGAGGGTAGCTTTTTCGCCCCCATTCAAGGCTTCTGCTCCATCACAGACATTGGGGGATTTTTGCCGGATTCTGCCCGTTAGCTGGTATGATCTTTGTGACCCTCTTCTGGTCTGTGCCTCCTACCCGCTGAGCAATCCCGCTCTAATCCCTGCCTCTAGAAAACAAGACTGGCTTGTTTGGCACAAAGGTTTGTTTAAAGCCATCAAATTTTATGAAGCAATTTTAAATGGGCTTTCATATTCTATTTATAAATACAACTTCTTTATGAATGCTCTTTGCATAAGCTTCATCCTTCAGAGTCAGCCATTATCACATAACGTTAAGCAGTTTTTTTCTGAAACCAGCACCCCAGTTTATAACAGCTAATAAAATACCCATGCTTGTACATGCTGCACAGTTGTAATGCAGCTGTTTAAAAATTCCCAGATACAGCAAACAACAGTGAGTTGTCTATCGCATATATTGCTGCCATGAGACCTTCAATATTTTCTCCTATATGTCCTCTGTGAGTACCAGAAAATGTTCTGAATATAAATAACTTGACTAGAGAATATAAATGACTTTATAAAACAAAGAAAACAACCTATAACCAGTTCAACAAAAAAAAACTCTCCCCCTATCCCCATACGATTGGTTTCAACTACTAAATCAATGTGGAACAAATCTCATCTATGCCAGAAACCTAAAACTTCATGTTAACCATGCCAACATTTTAACGTCACACAAAAGCAACAAAAATATTGTACATTTGTCTCAAAAAAATGCTTTCTGCTTAGGAAAACTCCCGTATAGTACAGTATCTTGGTAAAAATACATATAGTTATGATTTATATATGTAGGATAGACGTATTTCTTTGTCAAGTTTCAAAATAAATGCATCCTTAACCTTTAAAAGAAAAGGTCCAATCAAACATAAAAGGAATTAAGTGAGCAGTAAATTCTACAGAAATTGCTCTTTGGGTCCATGGGATATAACTGAAAACATGAAATCCCCTTCTAAAGACTACAATTACAGAGTTTCTGAACCACCAGATATCACGTAATAATAAATTACATGACCATTTGAACAATTTAAAAATTATACAGAAAAAAAGTGATTTATCACTTTACTAGGATATTCTAGGCAAATTGCAAGAGCATTGTAATTGTCCTAGCCGGCCTTAGGTAAACCGTACTTATTCACAGGCGCTGGAGATCTTAATCCAAGATAAACAGAAGTTGACTGCTCATAGAAAGTGAAACGTAATGCAAGACTACCTGAGCTGCTGTTTTGCAAACACCTGTGAAACAGTACAATCCATGACATTTTGAAAAAAACCCCATATCTCCCTTATACGGAGGCAGACTGAAAGCTATTAAAAGTGGAAATCATTGCTATTATCCTGCTATTCAAACATGCTTACTGCTGAGACGCACTGTTCACATGTATTTTAAATTTTAAAAGTAATTAGCAGTCAAATCTTGAGGGTTGAAAAGCATCTTAACAATGAGTACAGAATGTTTTAATACAAATTTACATATCTTTTTGACTTGTTCTCATCTACAGTGACTACGTAAATAAAAACAAACAGAACGAAAAAATCTGTAATAAAATTGAGAATTGTAAAGAGATTCTATGAGTCTTTAAGTATCTACTATACAACAGACTTAAGGGAAAAAAATCACATGGAAATAGTGGAAGGTATCTTAACAAATGTTAAAGATTATATAATGATCCAAAACTTGGATTATTTATGACAGGTATTAGGTAGAATAAATTTAAAAGAGTCATTAATTAGGCCATGGAGGGATTTTGGTCAAACTAAGAATTACTGTGATCTGAGGTAGCAGGTAGCTTGGCAAACACTACTTAAAGTCAGGAATGAAGACCACTTGGTAGAATGTCACACAGATTTAATACAGTGGAATGAAAACGATTCTGGCACAGAAAGGTAAAATTAAGTGAAAGTGGAAATTGTGATGAGTTCTATTAATTGCATTTATTCTTTGAACTGTACTACCTATAAAAGATGACCTGAACAACATCAACTATAAATATTGGATCCTGTATACTAGTCCATATTCCATTACATTATGACACGTCCTTTATCATGTTCCTTTTTAGCTAAAGACCTTGTTTCCTCAAAATGACCAAAAGTCCTTTTCACCTGAAAAAGTGGAAAACTGGATAAATTGTGGAAAATTCCGTAAAATTTGAAACTGCCACTGTATTAAAGCTACAGGGTGAAGCAGCAGTCCAGAGGCCATGAATAAAGGATGCAGGTCCATTGTGGAACAGGAGGGAATGTACAAAGGTGCTGCAAAGTTGTTGCTGTCGCAGAAGTCTGCTTTGGATATGTCGTGCACAAAAAAGGCCAGAGAATGCTAAATAAATAGCGATCCAATGCTTTAATCCAGTCAGGATTTTGTTGGGGGAAAGGCAGCTACTGCAGATACACTTTGACTAGAGGCAGAGTCTCTTTCGATGAAGTTATCAAGCTCCACACAACCAGCAGGATTTTGCCTAAGAAGTGTTCATATTTCAGCAAGCATAAAAGTTATACCAGTTAAAGTGACACCACCCCACTTAAAAACATACTGAAGTACCCCGTCCGTTTTAATGAGACTTTGATTTATAATTTAATTGTCTAAGAAAAGAGCTGAGCACACCGATTTGCTTTACTGTGTAGAGGCGATTATTCATTATTACAGAGAATGTTCTCTGTTATTAACCTGAAGGATGCTGATATATTATATGTAATCTACCTTGCTCAGTGAATGATTTTTAGCAGGAAATGTAGCTCTTATTTCAAATGCAAATTTCACTGCATTTTGCATTGAAGCAATATATTTGTTAATATAAACATAGGAAAAGATATTTTAAATTAAGTGGTTATTTGCAGATATCATAAAGAAAAGACATACCTAACACTGACTATGCCTTCATATTGAAGTATTAAAAATAAAAAGCCTGGTCTCAACTCTGAAGTGAAAACAATCAGCTTTATAACACACTTGGGTATAACTCATTGCAACAATGAATGGGGATGAGAAAGGGCAAATTTTTTTTATGTTTTAAATGAGTTCCAGCACAGAAAGTATCTTTAGCAAACCAGTAGCAGCCTGGATCTTCAGAGATTCTGAGATGACACAAGTCTCGCTGATGACAACGGGAGAGAAGGTACTTACTAATTTTGAAAATCAGGTTATTGAAAGGTTTTTCTAACAACAGATTATTTTAGCTTTCTTGCTGCAGAAGAAGTTTAAGACAAAAGAATCCTGATTTCTGAAGCATCTGGTTTAACTTCTCAAGCTCAGTTTATATTTAATCAGAGAGGTGTACATAATGTTCTGTTTATTTTTAATGCTACCAGCTCTGCAAGCTTCTTTCGAGGCTGACTATCCTGGTGGTAGTGTTATTTTAGTCAGTAGATGGCATTAGCTGCATCAGTGTCATTTTTGCTGTGCGATTTATCAAGAAGTGGGTCAGCTACAGCCTGTGGCTGTGTGTTATGTTCCCAGCAGGCTGAGGAAAAAACCAGAAGATTTTGTTTTCTTTTGTTAATTACTCTTGCCATATTTTAGTTGTTTCACCAGACAATATAATTAGACAATAAGGAACAGATCCAACAGCAGGTACGCATCTTCAGACGATGGTGTAGGAAGGAGGTAGGCTAGCACGGGCGTTTGCGTTTGGAGAGCAAATCCTTCTGCTGTAGGTATTGCTCAGGATTACGGGGGGTTGGCACCGAGGCAGCGAGGACAGCAAAACTGTTCAAAGCCATGAGGGGAAAGACAGCTGACACAGCGCTAACCCTCTTTCCACCCCTCTGCTCTACCCGACTTCTCCCAGCTTCTTCTATTAATGAAGAGAGGGACACGTTAAATGTCAGAGCTAGATGTAAATTGATCAGTATGATTTATATTTTGCAGATTTTTTACATCTAGCAGTTCTTAAAAAGGATGTTTTTCAGTTATCTTTATGATGAAACTTAGGCTGTGAAAATACACATGGATATATACCATAGACAAAATCTTAATCCTATATTACCCAAATATCCAATGGGAATATTCAAATATTCCTCTGAAGTGGTTCCAACCCAAACCCTGCAGTTAAACACCATGAAAGTGTGTTTGTACGTGTTTGAGACCCACATTCTGAAATCGTCTAGTGCTGAGCAGGAAGCAATTCTCTCCTCATGTAAAAATAATTCAAGCTGATTTTTTTTTCCCTTCCATACTGAGATGAATTTGACAAACTTCAAAGTCCTTTCCGGCAAAGTCTGAAATACTTCCACTCCCCGCTCCCGCAGCCAGTGATCAGAACACGCACTGGGGATGTGCGAGAAGCCAAAAGACTTGTGTCAGTGGGTTTCCCACACCCCACGCATGCCCCAGCCACCCAGCTGGGGCTGCGGCTAGTTCGCGGTCTGGAAATCTCCATTTCTTCCTCAGTTCTCTCAAACCAGTGTGTACATTCCTGCCAACTGTTTTCAGTCCACAGGTGCTAGTTGTAGAACTGAAAAGATGCTTGTATTTTGTGGGAAGGGGTTGGGTTTTCAGAGGGCATGAGGAAGGAAAAATGGGTAGATGACATAACTGGCTTTCACTGTGTTGTAGGACACAGTAAAAATAGTATTTTCAAGCATGTTTCTCCATTTCTCTATTTGATGTTTGATTTTCTGACATGGATTCCTTGTTTTTTCTCACTTGTATTTTCAAGGCAACAACTCACAATATGTATTTCTTATTTGCAGTTAGTGTTTCCTCTCGAAATTTCAGGTGTTTATTTTGGTTGTATATCAGAACAACAAATGTAATGATTTTTCTGAGGAACATATATTTTTAATCCACATTGATTATGCCTATTTTATGTTTTCCATTTTACAGCAAAAATAGTTTTCTGTCAGAAGTACAGCTCTATTCTTTTATCTTACTTGCCAACTCTGATTATTGATACGTACGACAGGCGAATCCTTATCTAGTCAAATGGTTATATGCTCAGGCAAAACAAGTGACTGCATCAGTACCTTTGGTCCAGCTACACACAATCAGAGACTCATCTAAATTTGCCCTCATTATTTCAAACTGTGATATATCCACCCAAATGCCAAGTCACCAAGTCAGAGTTTTTTTCAAACTGGTGTTGCACATAACTGCAACAAATCAGTTATAAACACGTAACAAATGTTCCCTTTTTTTTAAAACTCTAGATTAGTCGGATTACCCTCTTCCAACCCTCTCAATATAAAAGTTTTGAGTTCCCTTACCTAACTATTCAGAGTATTCTCTTGCTGCAGGGGGAGTGGAAGAATAGTATGGTTGGCAGCAGGGAAATATTATCTCGGTTTTGTATGTGGCTAACTGAAGCAGAGAAAAATTAAAGGATTTTATCAGGCTTGTACACAGCATTATGGAGAAGCTTATTCCCAAATTTCCCATTCCAGTATCTTTACATCAAAATATTGCACATACGCTGCCATCCATAGCTCTCTAAGTGCCAGTATAAAACAAAAATGTTATACTGAAAGATAAAGTCAGAACATAAAAACAAATAAGCAAAATCAGCAGCCCAGTGAAACAGACGAATCTTAAAATGCTGCCTGATGCGCTTTCCTGGCAAGCACATTGCCTCTGCTTCACATTTCAGCATCTCCGATGCTTCGGTTTTCTATAATGACTAGCAGTGTAGCACACCACCTTCATAACCTGGAGGTAAACACGGGCTTAATGTTTAAACGAGACAATAATATACAGCCAGCTAGGTAGAACTCAAGGGTGTGATCCTGCTTTTTCCACGGTCAATCCTCCAGAGAGTAACGTGAAATGGAGAAAAATGGGGACAGGAAGTCCTTCGACATACAGAAACCCAGGATACCATTTCATCAAAGGTAAAAGACTTTGCTTCCAGCCATTAAAACATCCAACACCAGAAGCATAAGACTTCTTGCCAGCCTAAATATGGCATCAGACTAGCGAGTTCATAACATACAAACCCTGTTCCCCACAAGGAATTGCCAGTTAAAGACAAGGAGAAATTATTGCTGAAATAAACCAAGAAAACAGAACTGGTATTCTTTAGGACTGTAACCCATCTTGCTCTGTTCTCATAAAATTTACCACATGTACAAATGGCAAATTATGTCAGGATAATTATTTATTCTACAAAGAAGGACTTTGGCTTCAAGTTTGAACATCATAGTTTTTTCAATAACAATGGAAAACAACGACAATTTTGGTCCCAAAACACTGACTTGGCAGAAGGCCTCAGCTGCTGTTCTTAAATTCAATGACACTGAAAGTTCAATAAAAACACTTTGCCTGGGAACTCACAAGACAGAAAGAACAAATGAAGAGACCCAGTTATGAAGGGAAATGAAGAATTTAGAAAGACGCACAACGGTGATCACTCTAGAAATATTTTTCAGGGTTCAAACTTGTATTTGATATTTTAGAAGGAAAATTTGAAGGAAAGAAATGTCAAGACAAGGACAAAAATATCAAGCCACCTCAGATACCAATGCATGTCTAGATAAAGACAGATAATCATCCATATATACTTCACTCCCTGAACAATGCAATGACAATGCAGTGACAAAAACCTCCACACACATTAGGACAAGAGAAGAGACGATTAGATAAAACAATTATCCCGAGTCTTTTCAAAACACAAAAAAGCACTCCAGCAACTCTTCAAACATGAAATGACAGCCATTTTAATACATGAAAGTTTTTTTTTTAATTGGCAGTCATTTTCAAATTTGCACTTTTCAATTACTTAAACATCTGTTGAAAATTCAGTGCCATGTCTGAATACTTCACATGATGTGCACACTGACATTTCTAGTCTATTATGTACGACTTCGTAGACCCAGCTTAAGACACTTAACACTGGGGAAGCTCCCCAGCTAACATCGCTTTCTAAGTTTTGTGAAACAAACTCAAATTATCAGATGAAGGTAAGCATTTTAGAAAGCGTAGGCACTTTCCTATAGAGAAGCAGTGCAATAAAGTCAATTATCTGTGTGAAATTATTTATTCTTCTGGGTTTCCTTGTCTGTAATCCAGCTACATCTCCCCAGCAAGGCCAGGCCTAAGCAGTTCAGTCTGATATAACCATTTATGCCAGCTGAACCTCAATATTTTTTCAGAAGTATTATTTGCCATTCTGGAAGAAGACTTGGCTTGTTGTACAGATAAACACCACAAATATTGATTCATATTTAGCATTTCCAGAGCTTCATAATGTGATTCATACAGAGTCTGTAGTCCTGGAGCAATCGTGAATAGCAAATAATATGTAGGAGGCCCGTAGGAGGCCCAGCTCAATGTAAAGATCTAAATAAATGAATTACTGGACTATGTCTTACTCCAAAATCTGGCCCCAAATACAAGAGTAGCCTAACATTATTTTGAAATGTAATTATTTAGCAGAGAGGGTATTTTCCCAACAAGTCATAATGCAGTTTTTCCTTTTATCACTTAGCTAATTTCTGTACTGACCAGCCCCTTACAAAAATACTGAAATAATACTGTATAAGCAATACAACACATAGAAAGGATAAGACTGAACTCCCAGAGATTTTCTACTGCTATCTTTTCACTAATGAAGTCACATGAATGCAATCAGAAAACAAATTGTCCGGCAGTGAAAATGCTAGCTTTGAACTTTGGATTAATTTCTGTCACAGAAATGATCTATCATGGAGAATTCATATGAACTTGATGGGTCACTAAAAGACTGACTTCCTAAGTATGTTTTAGTTGATGCTGAATATCTTGGTGCATCACAGTGTGAAGGCATCTCTTCATTGTCATGAGCTACTAAAATGACAGATGATGAAGATACTGCTTAGTGACACACAGATGCACGAAGTTTTAATGTAGGGTTTACGAAAGTGGCACAAAGCTAAGATTAAGAAATTGTCAAAGGTAGCGTCATATAATTTCTTATATAGAATACTAATGAACATAGAAAACACAGCACAGGGATTCAAACACTACATGAAATTTATGTTTTCCATTTGAGGTCTCTTGGAATTCATTTTCCAGCCTCTGCTGACCTCCAGAGTCCCTGTACAGCCCTCGGCTATTAAGACAACTGTAACAGACATCTGATCATCAACTGATTTCGCTTATGCAATGAGTTTTCCTCTTCCCCTGATCATTTTAATAAGCCTTCTCCTCCTCTGCTCTAATATGGATTTATATCATTGGAAGAGTGATGGCAACAACCATATACAGCATTTCAAGTGAAATTTCATCTGTGTCTTTCTAAATTAACACATCCATTTTTCTTGAATATCTTGCCCAATAACTCCTAGACATCTTTCAGTTTTCCATGGTTGTATCTCTAGTCACCGATGAACTGATATTTTTTTTCCTCCTTTGCTGTTTTCAAGGGATGAGAACCCAGATAGGGTAGAAATCTTTTATCACTGGTTACCTTTTGTTTCGTACCTACACACACCATCTATTTCTAACGATCCTCTCCTCAATCTCAACCCCTTCCCTAGAGAAATCATTCCTTCTACAAGCTTGCCAAAAACCTTCCAACGTGTATCAGAAGCAAATTTCTTAAGTTTTGTTACTTTCCGGGGCCAGTTTTTAAATGAGTAATAGTGATTCAAGACCAATATCCCTTTAAGAATCACGCTAATAACCTTCCTATCCAACTTTAAGTACAGCCCATCACCATGTTTACGCATTCTGACAATTTGTTAATCACTTTACAGTTTTTGTACACATTTACAACATAACTAAGACTTTTTTTAAAATGTGCTTCCATATCAAATGCCAGGAAGTCCATATATATAAAATTTACTGAGCTTCCTTTCTCAAGAAAACCCAGTTACTTCATCAAAGAAAACAGTCAATTTAGCCTGCCATGCTCTATATTTGGTAATTCTATGAGAACTTCCATTACCTCCATGCCCCTAATTATTGTTTTGTTACAATATCTTCTAAATCCTTGTATATTACTGAGGTCAGACTCACAGTCTACCATTGCCTGAATCATCTTTTAACATGAATGCAAGAAAACAATATTTGTGTATAACAAAGTGCCTTTTCTAGGCACATTTTAAATCATAGATTTTTAAAACATCACTTTCTAAATCTAGGACAACTCTAAATTATTTAGTTTTTGAAAAACCACAAGCAATAGGAAATGAAAATAGGCATGATAAATCAAAAAGAAAACAAAAAATACCCAAATTATGTTATAATTTCTGAAAACTTATGGCAATTATCAATGCTCATTATTCAGATTATTTTAAAACAAATATGTATTTCAATTATTTTATTTTGCTTATTAAAATGGATTTTAAAATAACAAAGAATCAGAGAATATAAAATAGCTAATCTTTAATCTTGCTTTTCTGGGGAATTAATATTTCTCTTTAATATAATCCGTCAGGCAGAAATATGGAGGTGATCCTCAGATGTGGGATTTCTAGACTACAGTGTTTCACGTCTCAGCTGAACTGATGCACCAGTTTGTCACTTCATGACGTTTACTAAGGAGCAGTGGTTATGAAACACAAGGGTAAACTGGTATCTTACAAGTGGTTTAATTTTCAAATTGACTGCAAAGAACAAGGACTTCAGTAAACAACATAACATTCAGAGTTGCCGCACACAGGCAGCTCTCTTTGAGATGAACAGACACTTTGGGTTCTCACCATTACTTCAAAGGAGGTTTCTTATTTGGGTAGTTTTGGTATGCTTAGCTTTAAGAACTCAGAATAAGTCGTCTTTATTTAAGTAGCACGTGATGAGTACAGAGCACGCGAATCAGCAATTCTTATGTCAACATATTTCCATAAAGTAAAAAGTCACATGCTACTTGTAAAATGCTCTAGATACGGTTTGAGTTGAAAATTGTATATACTTATAAATAATACAAACAGACATCTCTGGCTATTAGTTTTAATATAACCATGTCCACTCATAAATCATATAAATCATTGATACTGTTCTTTAGTGACAAGCCAATGTTGTTTTACATTTCTATAGAAAGGTTTGAAAGATGTTAGTGAATTAGTGATGTTAGATGAAGAATTAGATGAAGAATTATGTGAAATGGTGTTAATGTAATATTAAAAACTGCCTATAGCTTCGTTTTCCGTAAATCTTTATGTGAGAAGAGTAAGAAACTTACAGTTAACTCTGTAGTTCAAGTCCCAGTTTATGGGTTATTTAACTGGAAAGCACAATAGATTTACATGTTCTGTTTGTAGTGAGAAACTGCAAAATAGAATAATATTGACCCTCCCTATCATAGGCACTGAAACAAGCTCATTCCTGCCTCTGAAGACAAGAAATCTGTACCCCAAAAATATTTGGAATGAAATCACAGAATCTTTATTTCAGAGCCAGTGTGGAGGACTCAGATGCAATCTCTTGTGCTTGTAATAGTACAGAGAGTAACTGCAAAAAAGGGGAGTGCTATAGGATGCGGATGGTATAGAGTGAGGAAAGAAAAAAGTTCTTTAGTTCTTTAAAGTTAAATGCCGCCTTCTGAGACTCCCTTTTATCATCAACTTCAGTATCTTCTCATTATAATAACTGTTTTACAAATCACTATTACCACTTTTATGTCCAGCTCAACAACCTTTCTTCCATAATATTATAATTTATATGCAAAATATAATGTCCCTGATTTAATATGCTTATCAGTCCTTGTACTAATTAATGCATACATATTTTCCATCAGCTCAGCTGCTTAGTACCAGTAACTTAAAAAAGATGCAAACTGTATGTCAAAGTAATCACTAAGCCATCATGAACTCTTTTTTTTAATGCATGCCAACATTCGTACCCTTGCAAGTGTGCTTCAGATAGAATTCAGTAGTTTTTAGCATAGCAATTTAAATCACAATGCTTTTGACAAGGAAACTGAAATCTAATTACTACATATATTGGTCATCTTGGGAATCACCTCTGCCAAAGTACAACAGACACACGCTTCTTTAGAATCCTTCTTCACCACAATAAATACAACAGAACAGACATTTATAGAGGAAGTCTGCATCAGTCGTGATTAAAAGCATCTGAAATGCCAAAGATTTAAATTGCCACCTTTGTCTGCCAGCAGCTTGCTGGACACAAAGACAGGTTTAAAGATGTAAGGACCCCAGTTAAATTGACCAATTTTGTTCAAACTCTTCATGTTATTTTATCTGTTTTTCTACAGCAGAACCTAATGAGTTGAAGATAGCAGCTACAGCACTGTGCCAAGTCACTGATTCCTCTTGCCTAGACAAATAATGTCTTTGGAAATTCATCTGGGGGAATAATTTCTTTAAGTGCCCTTCAGCTAGGGAATGCCACCAGAAGCAGAATTTATTTTCATTGTCGGTGTTAGTGGCGTGCAGGTTAAAAGCTGTACTTCTAAGATAAGGTGTACTTCTCATCCCCTAAGCTGTGCTTAAGAATTGTTATTTAAACGTTGCTCAGGCACCTTACAATGCTTTTCCAAGATTAATTTCATTTTACTTGGAAATATTTTATTTAAACTTTTATGGACCCCATAAAATACTATGAACTTTTGCAATACATGTCAAACACATGATAGTGACATCATTAGTAATCAGTACTGTGTGTTGTCTCTTTTTCATGTAACTTCAATAATCCTTAGATAGAGTAGTATTTTAACCAGACCTCTTACGGCACTGAGGACTTTAAGAGTGGGATTTGTCTCACTTGACTTTAGATACTAAGTCTGAGCTAGCAGCAGAATAGGAAGAAAAAACGCGTTGGAAAGAGACATCGACAGAGGGAAGTCTATACAATGTTATCTGATTTTTTAATGTATTTGTATGATGTCTAACTTTTACAGATCTAAAATTAGGTAAGATGAATCCAACTCTTGGCAAGTTTATGAGGTGCTATCCATTGCGCCGTAATTTGTTTTGCAGAAGATAGCAGCCTGGGAAATAATGATTGTTGCAAAAGAAGAGAGGGCGAGTTTTATGAGAATATTAAGTGAGGAAAGGGGAAAACCATTGCACAGGTCAATATGAGTCTGTGAGAAACCTGAAAGCTATTTACAAACATAGAAACAGAAAAGGTAAATTTCACTTTGGCTTAGATTATTTTATGTATAGCTTTAGTATCAACTAAGAGGAAGAAAAACGGAAAGAAGGAAAAAAATAGACCTGAAAAAATACAAAGCAGTTTAGGATTATTTTACGTATTGTTGCATTTAGACTATGACCAGTATATATCTATTTTTTTTAAAAAAAAAGAAGATTCAAAGATTCATTTTATTTGGTTAGAGAGAGAATGAAAAGGAAGAGTTGTTTCCATGCATTTGGCTTTTGGAAGCATTCACTGTAATTGAATCCATGTGAAAAGGTGGGTTGCTATTTACAAGTTTCATTTATATGAAAATGACCACCTGCTATGGTAATGAAAAAGTCAGTATGTTAAAACTTGAGAAATATCTTTTTATGAGCTATTCCTTCACCATCCTTACAAATATCACAGAACAGTAATAAAAGCTATTTTTCATATTTTCTTCTTCAAGTTTAAAAAGAAGATAAGAACCCTTAACATAAAACAATACTTTAGTAAGAATGGGAAAAATGGATTTGACCCCAGTATTCCATCACCTTCCTAAAACAAAACAAATAAAAATACAATGAGTTTAGCTACCACTAAAGCAATTCCCCATTTTGTATTCAAAACCTTAATGCTTTCATATAGCCCCAGATACGAGAAACTGAGAAACGGCTAAGAAATCTATCTCATTCCCTATCACCATGTAATCCTATGCAAGTATATGAAATCCTTCGTTGAACAGTATTGCCTTAGTTACCAATGTGTCATCTGTGAATCCTTTTCCACTCACCTATTACTTGCTATCAGTAGATAGACATGCTAATACCTATTACAGCTAATATACTTGTGTTCTAGAAGACAGCATTTTACACTGGAGATACTGTGGATGTCCGTACTTATAGAATTGTAATTATGGTTCAGTAGAAATGGTATAACAGCTCTCTTGATTTGAAGGAAAGGAAGCCAAGGGACTACTGACAAATATTTTATCTGTTCCTAGCCTTTGGAATTCATTCCCTTCTCTGCTCTCCAGTTTCCAGAGGACCTGACTTGCCAACTGTTCGGACACATTACACAAAACTCTTACGTATACTAGAGTACGTGGCATTTTGGAAACTGAGAACTTTGAGAACCTTCTTTTTTTTTTTTTTTTAGTGTTGAATATCCTTTTCACAATTTGGAAACCAAAGACTATGCAGAGGTTGGTGAATTCTATAAATTAGAATAAAGAAAAAAGTTATTTACCACAGCATTTCACAATGACCAAACACAGACATGCTAGCACTGGACATTTTATCAAGTTAGTCATTTCCTACCTGGAGATGACCATAGCAGCCGTAATCCTTAACAAGGAGATTTCAATAGGGAATCTAAACACTTTTCAGAGATTTAGGGTTGAAGAAGCTTACAGCAGCAGAACTAAATAACTGGCATGTGTTTTGTACATTAGCACTAACTCAGTTATAAAACAGTAACAAAAAAAGATATGGAAATACTTAAAGAGAAAAACAAACAAACAATCCCCCAGAAAGTAAGGATAGAGGCTGGTCATACCAGAGTTTAGGACTCACAGATATACCAAGTAAGTGATATTGTTCTTATACAATAAACTTGCTCAAATCTCATGCTACCCTTATTAGGACCATTTCAGTTTCGCAACAGTTCAGTGGCTTAGTATAAAAATGTGTATAATTTAAGCAGTAAATCAAGGTTTGGCTTTTATCTTCCCTGTGAGGACTTGGCAATTTAAAATATCCCTTTGGCCCTGTTTTCATTTTGTGCAGCTTTTCTGTTTTGAAGAGATATACTAATATACTCACTCTTTGGAACATCTGTGTAATCTACTTCAGCCACAACCAGGCAGAGGTTTTTTTCTGCTAACAGAACCACCTTTGCAAATTAGAACGTCCTTCTGAAACAGCTGTCATTAGACTCAGTCCCTCTTCCACGCACATCCCACTGAAGTACCAAAGCAATCATCAGCCACCAACCCAAGAAAGCAGGTTCAAAGCCCCAGAGGCACTTGTTATGGCTGAACTTTAAGAAATCTGAAGTCTAGACAGAGTGTATCTTATTTCTAACAACCTGCCACTTCTACAACCTGTTCCCTAACCAGAATTTGCTGAAATAAACATAAAAGACTCCCATTGCCTTCAATTAACTTTTTATCAAGCTTTAGCTACTTCCTCTTATCCTCACCCTCCCACTCACCTTCCCAATATATGTATCTCATCCTTCTGCTCTATTTTGCTGCTTCCAATTAGTTGTGCTTTCAACCCCACTGACTTTCCTCTGTTGACTCTCCAGACTGCTTTTTTCATTCCCTTTCCTTTCTTGCAAACTTTAGTCCTCTTATCCTTATGAAAGTGCTAGTCACATGTTGATGACAATCTCTTGCCACATCCATTACTTAAAACCCTTCCTATGACTATCTGTAAAAAAGGCACTGGTGACACCACATCTGGAGAGCTGTGTCCAGTTCCATGCTCACCAGTTCGAGAGAGACATGGACATACTGGAACGTGCCCAAAGAAGAGCCTCAAAGATCATTAAGGACCTGGAGCATCTGTCATATGAGGAGGGGCTGCGAGAGCGGGGACTGCCCTCTGCAAGAGCTGCAACGCTCCATCCCACCAAGCAGAAAGCCAGATAAAAATGCCAGGATGCTTGCATGGATGAACAAACACAAAAAATGAAGCATGCAGGTGGAAACAGGGAGAGGTAACCTGGGAGGAATATAGAGACACTAGCTGAGCATGCAAGAGATGCAGCTAGGAAAGCCAAAGCCTATCTGGAATTGAACCTGGCAAGGGATGTTAAAAGACAACAAGAAAAGCCTCCGTAAGTACACAGGTGACAAAAGGAAGACTAGGGAAAATGTGAGCCCACTGCTGAATGTGGCAGGGGACCTGGTGACACAGGATACAGGAAAGGCTGAGGTATTGAATACCTTCTTCACCTCAGTCTCTACTAGCATGACCGGCCTTCAGGAGTCCCAGACCCTGGAGACCAAAGGGAAAGTCTGGAGCAAGGAAGATGTACCCTTGGTGGAAGAGGATCGGGTCAGGGACTACTTAAGGCAAACTGGATGTACCTAATACCATGGTCCCTGATGGGATGCACCCACAAGTGCTGACGGAGCTGCCTGCTGCCATTTCAGGGTTACTCTCGATAATCTCTGAATGATGGTGGCAACTGGGAGAATTGTCCAAAGACTGCAAGAAAGCAAGTGTCACTTCAGACTCCAAGAAGGGCAGGAAGGAAGACCCAGGAACTACAGGCTGGTCAGCTTCACTGCCATTCCTGGGAAGGTGAAGGAGCAGGTAAGCCCGAAAACCATTTTCAGGCACATGAAGGACAAGAAGGCAATTGGGAGTAGTCAGCATGGGGAAGTCAAGCTTAACCAACCTGACAACCGCCTATGATGAAATGCCTGACCTTGTAGATGAAGGGAGAGCTGTAGCTATTGTCAGCTTTGACTTCAATAAGGCTTTCGACACTATCTCCTGTAATAGCCTTATAGAGAAGCTGATGAAGTATGAGCTAGATGAGCAGGCAGTGAGGCGGACTGAAAACTGGCTGAACAGCTGGGCATAGAAGTTGGCGATCAGTGGTTCAAAGCCTAGTTGGAGGCCAGTAACTAGCGGTTGTACCCCAGGGATCAATACTGGGTCCAGTCCCGTTTAACATCTTCATTAATGGTCTAGATGATGGGGAAGAGTGTACCCTCAGCAAGTGAGCAGTCTGGTAAAAGCAGGCATTTCAAACGGAAAATGCTACGAGGACAGCAGGTAAACAATAACATATTCTTCCAAACCTCCCACTCCCAGAGCCAACCGCTATCATCTGTTATCTCTTTTGCTGTTCTTTTGTCTAATTTTAGATTGCAAACACTTCAGGGCATGGATGACATTTTTTATTTGCCTAAGATGTGAACAGCAGCTATACATAAACTATATAAATGATTAATAATGATAATAGCAACAGCACAACAGCACAACCACAAAATACAGTTCTGTCTCCATCTCTCATTTAATAACCCAAAATAAAAAAATAAAATAGTCTACAAATGAGTACTATTTTTAATTAATTTTTCCTATAATCTTTATTTGGATATAATGGAGAGTATTTTCCACCCTAATAATGCTACGAAAGTTAAAAAGAGATCCTAAATTTCACAAATTCAAATAAAATTTTATTTTTTCTGCAGAATAAAAAGGTTCTCTAATTCAAAAGGTCAGATAGAAAATGTTAATGAAAACAGAACCCAGTCAAGTCAAATAAAATACGAAAATAAACACAGATTTTGCTTCAGGCAGCTTGAATCTGATTTAAGCAGCACTCTTGGAAGAATCCAGCTGTTGTTTACTGAAATGTAAAATAGTGTGCTTATTCTTTTATGTGACAGCATTCATGATCCTTCAAATCAGGATGCAACATATTTCTTCTCATCGACAATAATGATTTTATGTACAGTTACTAGTCTGACCAATTACCTGAAAGCTAATTACTCAGACTTTATAGAATGGGACAGCTAACCCAATGTATTTTGATTTCAATTACTGGTATTTAATAAGGAGCACTGCCAAATACATCCATACATTAATGTTTTACAACAGCATTACAGATATTTTAATAGTGATTGAACAAGTCTATGATCATCTTTGTTTTATAGCCTCAGAGCTTAATCTAATTTTAGCTAGTGCAGAGCTGGGCTATGCTTTGGCAATTACAGTATATTATTCATGTTAACAATCTACCTCTATATATGCTGAATTTCCAGGGTGAGACATCATAATTCCCTCAAGACAGCAGGATAACCCGGAAGGTTCAAAATGATGCATTATTAAGAAGAAAAAGACACAGTCTTCCTCAGGAATATAACTTGTGGCAAGTTTAGACAGAGACTCATTCAGCCCAGACTAAGTGAGCACTCAAAGTCATAAGCTGCAAAACCCATCTGCACTTCTATCTAACGCATCTCTAAAAACAACATGCAGTCTGTCCCCACTTGTAGTTCCTGATTTTACAGAAAATTAATGAAAGGCTAGTGTTACTACAGAAAATAATTCTTTTCTATTTTGCTGTGCTAAGCTATGTTCTATATAACTGCATATATTATATACATTCTATATTGCACTAAACTTTCAGGACATTTTGTGCTGCTTATAAAAGCTAAAAAAGGTCAGCAGAGAGAGATACGCTCCCACAATCCATGCTAAAACATTTATTTCAGCCTCATGGTCTCCAACCTTTCACAAGTGCTTTAAGAGGAGATTGGAAAGAATTTGCTGCCCACTCACGATGATGTCTCATAAAAGGTTCTTCAAAAACGGATCAAAGGCTGTAATTTCCATGCCATTTCTGTCCAATTTCCTTTTCTCTTAATGTTTTCATTTTTGAAATGGCTATGATTGCAATCCAATTTTGCCCACACAGCACTGCAGGTCTAAATGATCCATTTATCACAAACTTTTTGTCTTTTGGCTGCTCATGATTTTATTTGCTTTGCAATTATTTAATTTCATTTTTTGGTACTACTTATACAGCATTGCAATTACCTTCCTAATTATACCTGCAGTGATTTACATTCTTCTGCTCCCAGATGCATCATCAAGACTTCTGATCCAACCCAACTGCACTTTAATATTGATGTTAATTTTTCCTCCTCCTCCTCTATCACCAAAAAGATTTTCATATGGATCTTTCCCCAGGAAGAACTTTTCTTTTTTTGTCCTTCCTACAGCATTCACAGAATGCTGATATCTTGCATTGCTTTTGCTGAGGGGGACTGCCTTGCTTTACATGTGAATCTCACATCTTTTTTTTTTTTTCCCCAAAAATGTTCATGTATGAGAAAAAAAATTGAGACAATAAAAGTTTAGCATATATTCCATTGATTCTCATTATCTCACTAGACAGAATGTCATATTTTGAATAACAATTGTGTTGCTCTTCTTCAACATAAACCAGTACCAGCCATAAGCAGACAGGTTCTCCATCGTTTGTCTAAATGTTTTTGAGTCCCTTGCCTCTGATTTACAAAAAAATAAAATATAAGCTCTTATGACTCGGTTTAACCAACAAATGATCTTTGAAAAGAGATTTTAAAATGCTCTCATCTGTCACCTTTCAAAATTAGGAAAGAAAATTCAGAATTTATAGTCATGTAGCCCTTTATAAAAAAGGCCAAAGACCAATATATTCTACTTTAATATTTTCTGTTTTTCTCCAATTTCCCTCTCTGTTCCATTACTTAACCTTTAATAATAGTGTTATTTATTACAGCTTATGCATACCAAAAGATTAAATAGTATTTCAAGGATAAATTTTATTGTTATACTTTTCTTCAAATTTATCTTTCAATATATAACACCACGGTGTATTACAAAATGCAAAATAGATTTGTTTCAGACTTAATGGTCTTTAAAGTGAGAAAAATAAACTATATATAATCATTAGGGGGATGATTAAGTGAGACAGACAATAAAGTAATAAATATAGCAATACTCAGAAGTCCCTGCAGACTGGTGATACATTGCTAAAATACCTCAAATTTTCGTTGCCACAGTGTTCACATCACTGAGTCTAGTATCTCATAATATTTCAGCTACATATGGACTTCTGGGAAGGCTAATGTGGATGGAAATCTCTTATTTGAAGGCAAAGGAATACATATATCTCTAAAAATAAATTAATATATAAAAATCTATATAA
>NW_009609618.1:0-17215 GCF_000690535.1 Cariama cristata
GGCGGAGGGCGAGGGTGCGCCGTGGGGCAGGAGCGTGGGTCCTCCCCTGGCAGGGCTTTGCCCGTACGGCAAGGCCACCCCGCCGCGCTTTTACAGAGGTGGGAAGGGGTCGTTTTGTGCCTGACTGGTCGGATCAGTAGTAAGGAACTGACTGTGTATCTGTAGCAGCCCGCTGGACAGAAAGACAGGAAGGGAAACGTAGGGGTGCTCCCTCATTCAACGTCACTTCGTGCTGTCTCAATGCAGGTTTGAAAAACAGTGCGTCTCCACAAAGAAAGAAACTGCTGCTGTTGTTTTGCACATGCAATCACCCTGATTCTTCCTGCAGAAAATCTGAGATTCGTATTCTATCCACATAGTTAAACCTCTCATCCCAGCTCTCATCATCTGGCATCGTGATTGCTGCAGCATCCTTTTAGCAGTCCTTTACAAATGCATCTTGCTCTTGCTGTATCCATGCAGACTATTGCTGCGTGCTGAATTTTATTCTCGTACGACAAGCCATTTCAAAATTGTTTGGGCAATGCTTCCAGGAGGCAGTGGAGGAGATACCATGACTGTTGGCACCAACTGTTTTTGACTCTGTGTCAATCCATGTCATTTTGAAACCTTTTCTGTGCTGTGTTTGTGTCTATATATAGCCTCTGTGTGTGTATATACACACACGCAATGTGAACATATAACACTCTATATTGTTAAAAATCACAGGCGATTTTTGAAAATCGTTTACTCATTAGACTTTCTCTTGCATTTCTAATTGCACAGGTAGTTGCATTTATTGAATTCCATTTCAGTTCTGCTTACAGTTATTCCCTTTTTTCTTACGTCCTTAATTGGTAAGCATCTACGTACATCGACAGACTCGCACTGCAAAGTGCAAACCCTCCACCACATCCTTGGAGGTTTTCAAGGTCTGACTGGACAAAACCCTGAGCAACTTGGTCTGAATTCAGTACTGAACCATCATTTGAAGAGAAGGTTGGATTAGAGACGTCCTGAGATCCCTTAAGTCTAAACTAGTCTGATATTTTTTCTTTTTGTGGGCAGAATGAAGATCTGGCTCCGTAGTCAGTAGTAAGGGCCAAAGCTTCAGTGCTGGAGGACTCATCCAACGGAGAGTCAAGGGCTGAGCTTCTGCTGACTCCTGTCAGTGTACCGGAGTGCCAAACAAATAGATCCGAAATACCCTGCATTCTCCTGTCTCTCTGCTTTAGGTGGAGTGCTAGGATGGACTTCAGCACACGTGCACAGCCGCAGGAGAAGCCTCCTGGCTCTGAGTGTGTACGTACTCCGTACTCTGGGGGGGATGTAAAACTTTGAAGTGGCTTGAGCATCGTTACGGACGTCTGCTTCACACCTTGATAACCTCCGTTCTTACCTGTTAGATCATACGGGCCTCATCTCTGTATGGTTGCCTTCCTTTACCTCTGTTACATCAAACAAATACTGTTTGCACCTTTTTTTTTTTTAGGAACTTTTATGGCTTCTCCCTATTTTGGCAGTCAGCTGTAAATCATTAAGATATTGAGATGAGTACAGTTCATTTGATAAGATTTTAAAAAGGTCTATCAGTCTTGACAGTGATGACATTTTTTCCAGAAGAAATTTGAAATTGCCATTTTTGTTAATGAGATGTTATTGACTATTGACACGTAAAAAAAAAGCCTCAATTTTGATTATAAGGAGGTGGAACAGAGCAACACTGGAGAGACAGAGTAGACTTAAAAAAACTAAGGGTTTCTACAACCTTTTCCTTATTTTTACAGTCAAAAATCAAACATCAGTCTGTATTCTGGTGTATGTTTGTTAATGTATTGTTTTACAATGTGGTACAGTTGACTTCCCCCTTGCTTCTGATCCTCATTTCAGTTGCATGGAGTCATAAGGCGATTTAGATTAGGAGGGACTTTGGAGGTCATCTAGTCCAGAGCCCCACTCAAAGCAGGACTAGCTTAGATGAAGTTGCTCAGGATTGCGATTCAGGATAAGTTTTTAGTATCTCCAAGGACCAATAATTCCACAGCTTCTCTAGACAGCCTGCTTCAATATTTGACTGCCTGTGATGTGAAACTTTTTTTCAGAACGTATAGTCAGAATTTCTGTTGTTGCGACTTGTGTCCATAGCCTTTGTCCCGTCACTACGTGCCTCTGCGAAGAGTCTGCCAGAGAGGTTCTGTGCAGGACAGATGGCCAGTTATGCAGAGTTAAAGTCTCTTTGTTACTGTTGGGTGACAGTAAAAGGCCCATAACATGTGAAATTACCTGAAAATATTTCTAGTCTATTCCTTTTAAGACATGCGAATTCATACGCTTGCTACAGGAGGTCCAAAGTATTAATTTGAGCACTGGTATGGTATGAGCTGCTCTGTCGCATATGAGTTAGTGTAGGAAGATGTTTGTCTTCACAGGAGTTGTAGCTTTCAAAGGAAAACTTATCTGGGATTTTTGATATATGGAAAAAGGTTGGCTTCAGTAAAGCCAAGGGTAGGGTAAAATCATGGTGAAACATTCTTTGTTCATTGTCCTGTCTGCTGTTAAAACTAGTCTTTAAGATTCTTAATCGGTCTGTGCTACCTAATGCAAAGTAGGCTGAACCCCACAACCTCTGAGTTTGGGTCCCAGGGGAGGTCTGTGTTGTGGAAGGGAGCACGGGCATCTCCCATCCCTCCCTTCAGCTGCCAGCCAGCGGTTACTGGACTTGCAAAACTCTCAGCTGCCTTCCTGGAAGACATCTGAATCGTTAGCGCTTGGTGGTTAATGAAGGAGCTTTTCACGGGGAGCTGCTCTTGGTGGGTTTGCCCAAGGGTCACGCTGACTTTAGGCACAGCATCCCCTTCTTGCAGCCTCTGTGCTTGCGTCTGTCCGTCAAGTCTGAGCCTTGTTTGGACCTTTTGTGTGCTTGTGTTACTTGGTACGTGAATTGTGCGCATTGTAAACTTTGTCAGCGACCATACCTTGCAGTAAAATGAAAGTAACTTAAAATAATGCACTAATTATTTCCAAAAGATATTTCATAAAAATCAATTTTTGATGATTTGACATGTTTGTTTAAAAGGTGCAAAGGTGAAGTTGCCCAGCAAGTTGCCAGTTGTCTCTTGTTTAACTTGAAAAGTAACTTTCTTTTAAGAATTTACCCCCCTCCCCCTTTTTTTTTTTTTCTCCCTAGTATTCTCAATGAAAAAGAAGTAATGTTTTTTTGACATAGGATCTCCTGGGACAGTCATTCAAAAGATAATGCTTTTTTTGTTGATGATTACTTTAAGTAGTTGTAGTAACTCTTGATTATTCAGTGTTGTGGTTTTTGTCCCCGTCTTCACCCCCCTTTGGAACTCCATTTTCAATTTTTTTTTTGTGTATAGTGTTTCCTATTGCTCAAATCTTGAACTAGGTGCATTTTGAATAATTAAATGAAACTGCACTTTCACTAGACTGTTATCCACAGAAATATCTTGGGTGTTTTCTCGCAAATTAATTAGATACCAGTTGCAAACTGAATTTAGAATTCTGTTCCTTAGCACTTCAAACAACACAAATTAGTAACGTCATGTACTTTTTTCTTTGGGAAACCACAAGTACATTTCCAGGGGGGCTCTTCACGGATATTGCTCCGCTTTGTTCCTGCGCTGAGCATCATGCGAAATACTCTTTAGCTGTCAGTCTCTTTTTTGTAAGAGAACATGTAAGCAGCTAGTGATTTAATACGATAGCCAGCCCTTCCTTCTTTAATGTCTGTGTGTGTCATCTTTTCCTTGAAAGGCCTTTAGGAAGATGAGTGGCCTCCGGTGAGATGAAGCTGAAGAGCAGCTGTCCTTGCCCCGACACAAAACAGACTAGCCATCTTGACGGTGGCCACTGCCGCCTCCTTGCAGGAATGGCAAAAGACGGCCTTTTGCGGGATGGTTCCTGGGTTAAGCTCGTCCTGAGACCGCCTGCTGGGATGGTCTCAACTGAGATGGCTAATGATATTACAGAACAGCTCTCTGGTGTGGACCGAGCTGCTTACGCTTATTTACAGTCAGGCATTTTTAAGGTAAACAAGCACCAATTTAGTGAGGGTCAGAAAGCCACTTTTATAATTCAGTTTCAGTTGCACAAAAGATATGAATATTTAATAACATACTTGCAGTTGTTTCTCTAACTGAAGTTTTGAAGTATATGCTGATTTGCCAGCTACTGGAGGGTGATGAAATATTTAGCTGAATAGAAACTTCAGTAGAAAATTATTCTTTTGGGAAAAATTTAAAGGAAATGCTTCCTTAAATTTGGGTGAACTTTTAAACTTGTATTAAATGCTAGAATAAAAACAAAATCTTGCAACTGAAAAATACAAGGAGGAGGGTTGGAAATAGTTATGGGCATTGTTTGTACCTAGAGGTGATGATACGATGTTTTCTGCGGCTCACCAACACAGTATGTTGGCTAATGGGTTCAGTGTGTGACTGGGTGACATCTTCTGTGAAGACTTACTGACATTACATTAAAATACTGAGTAGAAAAACTAGTGGATAGGAATAGAAATTATTTGTGGAAAGCTAAGAAAATACGATTTTGAGATCCTAAAGATGACATGAAGAGTTCCTAAAGAACTTCAGCTCATCTGACGCGCTCCAAAGATGCTGCTACTTAGCTAGGGGGACTAATGCTCCGAGGCTGTCCTGAGGTGAGGGTGTAAAACGGTTGGAGCTACCTTCTCTGGAAGGTCCACGTTGCATTCGGGAGTGGCAACCTGCATGGCAGCTCTGAAGAGCATTGTGATAAAAGACGAGCTGACCTCTGAAAGCGGGAGTACTCAAAGTCAGGTTGTTAAGAGTCTGGGAACTGAACCGCAGTGAACCAGGGCCGTGGATGCAGGGGCCGTGTCCAGATGTTAGAATATAATACTGGGAGGGACAGTGGCACTCCTTCGTGGGAAAGGTCATTGGCTGAGTAAATATAACATAGAATTGCAAGTAAACATTATTTGGGTGTTCTGATGAAGTCATTCCTAGCTGGTGAAGTCTAGAAATACAATGTTTATGTAAAACTGAAACACTGAAGGTACATCCATTGTAAAGCTCCAAGAAACAATGTGGCTGAACTCTTCCTCGTGTCGTGTTGATTTCAGTCTTGGTCACTGAGAAATTCAATATTTGTGCCCAGATTGTATATGTTTTCTTTAATGCCAGTTTGAAAGCTTAGTGCCTAAGAGTTTTAGAATCACTTAAAATTTTTGTGTTGTGGAATGCGTGAGACTCGGGATGTACTAGGCATCCTGCGGAGGGGATACAGCAAATCATAACAGCATCGCAGCTGTGATGAGGTAGAAGCATGAGAGTGAGACCGGGCTTGTTGGGCAGTGAGGGGCAGGAGAGGGAAGAAGGGTAATATCCCTTATGACACCAGCTAACGAAAAGGGGGGGGGCAGGAGCTTCTAGCGGATGAATTCTTAGGTGTAAATTGCAAGTGATAAATTAGTTACACTGATTAACTAACTAAAGCGTTTAATTTAGTTTAATTGAAGTTGATTTAGTTGTGTTACGGCAGACACGAAAAAGCATGAGCAAACCAAGACTTCACCTTGAACTGTGTCCTTAAGCACTCTATTTACAGTGCTATAACAAATGAAATAAAATGAGGCTTGTGTTTGTATGGAGACTACACAAAATGAATGACAGTAGACTCTTTTATATCCTAAAAGGTCTTGGTGTCATTGTCTCCCCCTCACCCACTCCCAACTAAATAACAGAGAAAAAAAACCCATCCTCAAACAATGCAAAATAAACCAAACAACAAAACAAACCAGCTGGGCTAACAAGATCCTGCGCTCTCCTGTAGGTTTTATGTTCTTCAGTATGACCCTTATGAAACTGAGCTGGGAATGGGTTGCTTGGGAGGCATCGTACTAAGTGTATCGTATCGCATCACCCATGTGTTGCTTGTCAGATGTTAGAAAAATCCCATGAGGTGAAGAATCGAAGAAAAACATTCAGTGTCGCAGGTAAGCACCTTAGAATTACGATGGTAAAAGCTCCACTTGTACTATTCTTTAGTGAATAAATTATGATAATAGTAATGTCTTATTACAGTATTGTTTTCTGTCTTCAGGGGTTTTTTTAAATGGTGCCCGCAGATAACTTGTTAATTAGCTCAAATATGGTTGTCAAGCCTTTGCAGAGCATGTTAACTTTTCTGTCTGCCATAGGCCAAGGAAGATGTTTTTCTGAAGTCTGTTCAAACCTGAGTCCGAAGTCTGGAGCAAAGAGTGTCATGATCTTAACAGGAATGATGAACTGCTTGTTCTTTACCATCTCAGTTGTTCAGGTTATCTTTTGCTAGTTTTTCTGCTCATCAACCTAGAATGTGCAGTGGTGGTCATTTAGGGTTCTTGCATATACTTGTACACTGATCAGTTCATCTTGGTGTTGCTTTAGGGAGAAAGTAGTTCCTGAAAAGTTTCAAAGAAGTTTGAAAACCAGTAAGTTTTACATATCCTAAAGATGATGGCTTGTAAATTGGATACTCTGGGACCAAAGACGTACAGAACTGTAGAGAAACTGAATACTTTCTCTGAATTATAAAAACTAAAAACTGGTAAAAGGCATGTACAGAGATGTGAGTATTGCAAGTTCCTTGTATACATATTTCTGCTTCCAGTTAATCATTTTAACTTACTGAGCCTTACATGACTTTCTATGGCTTGCTTCATCTGCACTAGCTGCTTACCGCTAAGTGGTTGTGAAGAGATGCGTGTATGTAAAACTTGGCTCCTAGTATGTGCACAGGTGACCTCACTGTGACCTCACTACTTAATTGGTCTCTCACACCTTGATATTAATTAAAGCTTGTTAACATCCAATAAAATAATAAGCCTTAAAACACAAGAAGTAGTTGTCATTTAGCAGTGAAGTCTTGTTTGGATAATACGTGACGAAGGGCTGTTTAGGGTGTTAAATTGATGGCGAATTCCCCTGTGTAGCTAGGGTGCTGGTTCTAAGTCACTTCTTCTCTTCGTCCCTGTAAAGCCATGGGTCTGCTTGCTGCCCAAATGCGAAGGCAGTTGCGGACGATTAAAGGACTGGAGTGCTTTGAGCAGGACACGGGAACACTTATTGCTGCAACTCCGTGCTCGGTTTTGAGCACTGCTTTCTCTCTGGCAAGCTGACTCCATCATGTCAAAGCCCTTAACGTTTATTTCTCTTATACTTTGTTTACAGGAAAAAGAAAGAAAACTACTTTTTTCTCCAGTTAGCTGTTTTTTCTTATCCTGTCTTCAAGAAGAATTGTATCCCTCCTTTTCTATCCCCTCATTGCTAATACAGTAAGTCAGTAACTTAGTCTTTAACTTCCTTACCTTGCCGGAGTGCCCTAAGCATAGTAAGCATTATAGACAAGGGCGTGAGGAACGGAGCAACAAATGATGTCATCAGTACAGCGTATGACATCCGTGGATTTCGTTGTGCTTGAATGCCTGTGATGACCCTCCTGGCGCAAACAGCCGTACCCCCCACCTCCCCTCGCCCCCTCCACCTCACTGCCCACCTCTGTGTTACGTTGATGAAGTCATGTGTCGCATCGCACAGTGATCGAGATTGGCCACCTTATGAAGCGTGGCCGCCTTTTTTCCTGGGTTATTTTTCATCCAAATCAATTTTGCTATTCTTCCCTGTCCAACTAAGTGAACAATTATACCTCTGTATTCCCCTCTGCGTGGGAGGGTGGGGGGTTTGAAATGAGGCATCAAAGGCTGCGTCACCTGGCATACGCAACACTGCTGCTAAGATCAAAACTAGTGTTAGGCTGTAGTTTTTGAGTACTTTAAAGTAGGCAGTGCTACCAAAATAAATCCTCCTGATCAGCTTCTGGCTCTTGACTCCTCCTAGGAGTTCTGAAGCATCTGTGCAATGAACTAGATTTCAGAACTACTGCAGGTTAAAACAAATTACCTAGAGAACATCTAAAATGTCTGTGCAGATTCCTGTGCCGGGGAGGACATGGGGATGGAAACACCCGAGAGGAGAGTGAGGACTGTTTCTGAGGCCAGCGTGAGTGGTTCTGCTGCCGGCGCTCATCGGGCTGCGGCAGCACTGACCCTGGGCTGCTCTAGCTCGGCAAAATTCCAGATGTGACCGAAGCGGGAGTTAGACGCCTGTGCTCGTGTGGGTTTAGCTAGCGTCTTTAATGATGGAGTGCGCTTCGGCTTTGCATTCTGGCGCACACTTAAGGCTTGTACTGAAGCATCAGAACTGCTGCTGTTACTTGTGTTGTCTAGGTAAAACTCATATGTGATAATACCTCAATTTTTCTGTGCAGAAAATAGATGCTATGGCATAAGCAGCTAGGGAGAAGCTAATTCTCTTTTGTTGTCTGTCCTGCAGATAAATTGATAAATACCAATATATTTGATAGTTTAGAAAAGATTTAACTATTTCTTCGGTTCTTTTTGTATCAGTCTCTGATTTTTGAATGGACAAAAGTATTATAAGGTGTATTAAGAAATTCAGTATATAGCAGTTATAAATATGGAATGTCCTTATAGGGTGTTACTTACTACTCAACCCAGTTCAAGAACTGACATATCTTTTTGTGAAAAAATTTTGCACTTCATCTATATGTATGTGGATTTTTTTGCCACCTCCTTTTTGTTAGGAGGAGGTTGATGAAAGAATGTTATTTCTGTTTACCTTGAGTTAGATTGGACTTTGTAATTTTATCTGTTTCACTTTTAGAGTCGGAGTTCACTTAGTCTTTGCTAGGGAAGTGTGAAGTGTCCTCTAGGAAGTACAGTTTGGAAAATGCTCCCTTTCTCCAATAGCTTTGGATTACCTTCACTTTTTTTTTCTTCGCTGGAGGACACCGTTCCCCTTCTAGGATTACCAGATTGATGATCTCATATGAAAAAAGTGAACAGGCAAGGCACTTTTTTCATCTTGTCACATCAACATCTGTTAATGTTTTCTGCTGTTAACTGTAGCCAGCTTCTCCTAGCTTTTCACCAGAAAGTTAACAGGGGCATGGAACATAATTGTGTGTTGTGATGAACTTCTGTGTAAATTAAAAATAGCTTTTTAAACTTTCATAACCTTCAGGTGTTAAGCTAGCATTTTTCCATATGACTCAGTCGTACAGATTGTATTAACTGTAGCCATGGGTAAGGCTGTGCAGAAAGAACTGGACCGTGACTTCCAAAGGGGTAAGGAAAACACATTTGCATTGAGTAAGGACTTCAGACAGAGTATTGCAGAAGGTAATATTTATAGTAAATATTTTGCCTTACTGTAAGCCTGTAGGTGGAGGGTGAGGCTTGAGTGGAGAAATGGGGCAAAACATGTCTGCTATTTGGTAATGGTTGTGTTAACGTTGTAAGCTTTTATTCAAAGCAGCCATCATCTTTGAGTTTTCTACATCTTAAACATTATAAAGGCCAGTCCACTTGTTTCCTTCAGCCTGAAGAGCATAGAGGATGACAATAGCTTTATTGTTGTTGTGGTTCTTGATTTAATGAAATATAGTGGGAACACTGGTCTTCAGAAGGCTCTTGTCCTTCTCTCTTAAACTTTGAAATTGGCTTGTAAGGTTTCTCATTTGAAATACTCCTGTTGGTTAACCAGAAAGTGAAGGTCTGCTTCCCTCTATACTGAGGCATGGGTAAATCTCATATTTCTTTGTTTTGGTTTGGTGTGTTATTTTTTGTTTGGTTGGTTTGGCATTTTCAAAAAATAGTGCGAAAAACAGAATTTCATAAAGCTGACTTCTCTCTGCAGCTCTGTGAAGACCTAGGTTATGCATCAGAGTAAGTAACGTTTTTGAAAGAACTTTGTAATTCTGAATATTGCTTGAAATTACAGCAAACAGAAAGAATTACAGGTCTTGCGTTATGGTGTGATTAGACATGGGGACATGATCATTTCTGTCTCTAAGACTTTTCCGGCTGTTTTGCCAGAGTGCCTTTCTCCTGCTTTGCCTGTCCTTCCCAGAAGAGCCCCTTGCTGGGCGATGTGGCCCTTCTCCCAGTATCAGGGAGGGGAGCGTGGTCGCTCCTTCCTCATCACTTGGCAGGACCCGCCTGCGAACAGCCACTCCAGTCCGTCTGCCCACACACAGCAGTGCCTGACACTTTTTGCAAGCATCAGGCTTTCCAGACCCATAGATGTAAGGTGATGTCCCTCCTCCTTCTCATCCCTCCCTGTTTGCCCCAGGGAGACAAGGGGACCTGGGGTCAGATGCGAAGTCTGGGCTGGGTTACTGATGGTGATCCCTATGTAGAGGGCTTGAAAACCACCATTTAGGACTCGTGTTTCAGCCTCGCCAGGTCAGCGACGTTCTGTTCCGAGGGCGTAGCAGGAGTTGCCTCGTTATTATACTGTGCTTCTTGTGGAAAAATTACCGTCCTGACAGTGGTGACAGCGTGGCTGTTCTGAGAAGTCGGTTGTCCTCGTCCTCGTCTCCGTCAGTAGTAATGGAAATGGGTGGCTCTGAAATTTGCGGTCAAACGGTGAGCCCCTTGCTTTCTCTGTGATATTTATTACAGGCTAAGGCGGTATGGCAGCATCCCTCTTTCTCTAAGACGTCAGTTTTCTTTGACAGTACTTTGGGGTTCTTTTTTTCCTTGCCCTTGTTTGAAAAACGGTAGCACTCCTAATTAAGTCACCTTTAAAAGGAAGTACCAAGCATAAATTGATAGCGTTTCCTTCTTAAACCGGCAGATAGCCTGAAACAAGAGCTCCGTGCTAGCCCCGAGGGTCACCTCTGAGGAAAATATTAACTATTTCAACACTGGGTTGAAACTTGGCAGTCTGCTAAGTGCTTATCCCAGACTGCTTCCCAGAGCTCTGAAGGGGGAACATCACCAGCTGTTAAAAACGGGCATGTGTGGATGTCTTTAACAACTTGTAATACTTACGAAGTAATATTTTAGCATACTGAAATTGAGTAGGTAATATACAGTAGGGCAAATTTGTTCTTTACCTGAAGGATTACTGACTTTGTGTATTCAGTTGGTTTATCATCTCCAGCTGTTTTCTGTGCTGTGTAGAACACTCTCTTGTACAGATGTTTTTTTGGGAAGAGGCGAGAAGAGAAGGGGAAGTAGAGACTACGCAGTAAAGCTGTGAGTGCATTTGGGAGGGCTGGAGGAGAGGAACAACTCCTGTGCAGATGTCCCTGCATTTAGCTGTAGTAGCTCCACACCTAATTTGGTTCAAGTGGTTGCTGCTCCCTGTGTTCGTGACTCAAATGTAGTCTTGCTGTCTAATGCCAGGAGCTACATGTCTACCGACAGCACTACTTAAGGTAAGTGATTTTGGCTCCCAAGCCAAAGTATGAAATCTGTTGTCCTTAAACCCACTAGAAAAGGCATCCAGAAATCTGCCGCTGGATCATGAGACATCCTCACAAGCCCTGCACTGATTACCCTCATTAGAATATGTGCACTCTGTGGGATAAACCTTTTTTTTTTTTTCTCTCGTATAGCTGGGAGATGATAGAAAGGACTTGTGTTTTAGCAGGTGCTGGGAATTGTTCAGGGTGGATGATTTTTACTTAGGTAGTCAGCCCAGATGGAGAGGTAAATATGACTCCTCTGGGGGGTGAAGTATGGGGAAGTTGGCTAGGGAGGCACGAGCAGTGGCTGGAGAACTCACTCAGCCCCAGTCAAAGAAATGCTAGCAGTTTCTCCTTTTTAACCTATTTTTTTTTTTCTTCCCCCCCTGCTTGTTTCCTTGCTTGCCGGCAATAAAAGCAACTAAACAAATGCAGTGAGAAAGACTTTGTGGTTGTTGCATGGCCAGGAGAGTAGGGAGCCTATCTGTGGTCCTTAGGTAGGAGCAGATACAGGAGATTCTCAAAAGTTTTACTACAATTTTCCATAGTGTGCAACTCTTGTGGATTGCAGCGATTAGAATGCAAAATACCTTGACTCTAAAACATATGTTAATTTTTCCCCCGCCCTTTTAACTTGTGTTTGCTTTTTTAGGCTATGTATGAGCATGTTGGAATAATCATGTACAGGAACAACTTTTTCTTCCTTGCTGCATCAACTTGCAATAAATATCAAATGGTGGTTCAGCTGGGAGGAGTACTGTAGCAAAGTTGAGACAAAGAAATGCAGTTGATATGTGGGTCTCTCGGGTATAATGAATAAACACATCTCAAGTCTGGGAAGTGATGGAGAAGCTCTTACAAAAGTATAGAGAACGAGTTGGTATCCCATCACCTTTTTTCTCTCCAGCAGAGTGCAGGAAGATGGACAGCATGCAAGACAAATGCTGAAAATAGGAGTGCAGTATGGAGTTAATGAGAAGGCATTGTGCATGTACTTTTAGGCAAAGGGAGGCTCTAATTTGGATGGCTAATGATGATTGTGTATCTCTACTGAGATGTTCGTCAGTTCGGTTAGTTGGAGATGTCACTGCGTTTCATGCAATGAGCAGTGTGAAGAAATGAGAGTGGCGGTGGTGTGGGCTCTTACCTCAGAGGAGATGAGGCCCCAAAGCTCCCAGCATCACAGTGCTTTCCTGCTCTCCGAGGCCAGGGTTTGGGTGACGTGCCTGTGCTGTGTAGGGCAAAGATGGCAAGTCCGCTGATGTCTGGAAGAGTTCAAGAAAACACGTCCTGGTATTAGAAATGCTAGGACTGTGTTTTTCCTTTTACCTCTGTGGGGGAAGCTGGAAGAGTACCACTGTTTGGTTTTTGGAGAGAGGTTCTGTTTGTGTGTTGTGTTTTCCCAGTTAGAAAACTTGTCATCCACAAAGGAGGTGAGGTATGAGATGGGGGGCTTAGGAGGTGCAGCCAGTGTCTGTCCTGCATAAGCTTGTACACATTGCACAATCCTGGAACAAAGAGTCGTTTCCCACTTTTTCCAACCCTTTTTTTTTTTTTGTGATTCCTCTTGTGTGAGAGGGGAAGGAATGAGCCTGAGTTTGATTACCCATTCATCTCTCCCCACCCCAAACAGAAGGAAGGGACCTTGAGTAAAGCTGATGAAGGTAAAACCCACTGCTTCTGTCGCACTGTGTCTTGGGTGAAATTGGGCATTCCTTCTTCCATCCTTCCTGTAACTGCTTTGACATCTGTCTGTTGCAGGGAACATTGTACTTGTCTGTTGTGATGGCTTTTTTTTTTAATCTCTCTGTTTTGTTGTATTGTCTTTGCCATGAGAATGCAAACCGTCAAAGTCCATTTTCACATCTTTAAGTTGGAATCTTGAGAGTGTAACAGGTGATGTAATTTTTAAAACAATTTGCTGCTTCTCCCAGTGGAGGTTTTTAAAAAGTTTTTATTACCAGTAGCAAACCTTCATATAGAAGCTATCTTTTACCTGTTTACCTGTTGTACTGGTATATGAAAGTCCTTTATATGTACCAATAAAGCAGCTTTTTGGATTATGAAGAAATACATAGCTTAGGTTCAGTTCATGGCATTGCAAGTTCTTTTATTTTAATGAGACTTACAGAATTTCATTCAGATTGCTATCTTCACTTGAAAAATGATTTCAAAAAGCCTATGTTCTTATACTAATTTTTGCCTTGCACAAACAAATGTATATTCTGACTGTATTAGAAATTAGGTATGTATTGAAAACAGCACTTTTTTTTTTTTTTTTTCTTTTAAGCAATGATTTGAGCATTAACTTTGAGAAGATTGGTTCCTTTGCCAGGAAGTGTACCAACCAGCCCTTGTCTTGACCGGCTGTGGAAAGTATAATGTGGGTGGCTGCTCTGCATGTTGGACGCGTTTTCTGAGACAGTGGAACTGGCTGAGACAGAACGGGGGAGCTGGCCAGGCCCTGTGGGAAACCCCACGGGCCTCTGGTGTTTCCGACCATCTTTGGGAGCGCTACCTCAGAACTTGTTCATCTGTTGTGGAAAGTATCTTCCGTCCTTCTAAACCCTGGAGAGCTGTGGCTTCTCTTGCGTTCTCTTGCTGTTTTCCAAATACGTAGCAAATAAACCTGTTGGCTTTTTTCAGTTTGAGTATCTGGCTGTATATCAGGTGTGTTGCATGTTTAGATCTTAGCAATATGTTTAGACGTTTAAACTTTACAATGAATTGCATATAGTATAGCAGTTTTTCCCTAATTGTGTATTATTAATCATGTGCTACACTGATTTGGCAAGAATCTCTTTTTGGAGGAAGGCTTTTCCCCAGCTCAAAGTTGTATTTATTTGATTACTTGTTCAGTAACTGTGTTTTATAAATTATGTTTTGTTTCTGTATGTATATCCTTGCAAACAAGGAAGTGAAGTATATATTCTGCACATCTTTTTTTCCCTCCCTTAATTGGTACTTATACTTTTCATAGTCTACAATCTTTTCCACTCTCCATGTCCAAGTGATATTTCATCCAGGCTCTTTAACTAAGAGTCTGTCTGGCTGTTTGCCCATGGAAATTTTGCATACGGGAGAGTATGGCCATAGCTTACCATGAAATCATCTCTCCTTTGCTTTTTTTTTTGAATAGAAACAGTCTGTGTCTTCTAATGAGGAATATTGCAAGAAAGCTTTGTTAGTATGATGCATGTTTCTTTAAAACCATAAACAGTCCTGCTGTGTTTTTAATTTTGGATTTGACTAAGTTTGTGTCACTTTTTTATCATGAAAGCTAATGTAATGATAAAAATAGCTGGTGTTCTGAAAGGTAACCACAGTTCTGAGGATGTTGTCTTTATGACTGCCTTGTCAATGAATATTACGAAGGAAAACATTATGCATTTAATACCTTAGTTAGTAACAGGGAAGTAACAAAAAAGATTTATAGCAAGCAATTTTAATTTCAGGTGAAATATATTGTAGGGAGTAAAGTTGTATTGAAAGTTTTGCTGACAAGACACTAGAAAAGTAGAAGAAACAAAATATAGCGGTAACACCAATGTAGAATTTAAGCAAGTCTCCATGTTTTAAATGAGACTATAGGATGCTGGGGGGGGGGGGGGGGGTTGTTAATATCTATTAGCTACATCTCTATGAGTTAGACTTCAATTTTGCCATCCATAGGCAGAAAACCCCCCAAAATTCTGCAGTCATATTACTTTGATATTCTTAAAAAATACGAATTTATGTTGCAGGTACTTACTCTGTGAAACTGTGGCTCTATCTGCCTGTGCCCTGGGATCAATAGTACATTAAGGAACTGACATCAGGAGGGGAAAAATTCATAAATAATGAATAGCAGCCTTCAGTGCTGGCACTTCGTTTGTACCAAGAATAATACAAATTCTAGTGAAGTACCCTTGTACTTCCTAACCCTATTAGACTAGAAACCGTTATCCCAAATATTGATGCATTCCTTTAGTCTGTTTCTTGTTAAGAAGTATATCTGTGTAATCCTTAACTACATGCCGCCAAAGGAAAAAGCTAGCATTTCTGTTTATCAGAAATACAGGTACAGTAAGAATGTTTGTCTTGGAACTGGGCTGCAGGCTACTGAGAGACTGGGATTTGAAGTTGAGGGATGTGGGGGTTGCTTTTGACAACATTTTCTTAGCTTTGTAAACAATAGATGCTTGTGAAAAGAGATTTTTGTGGTATGCAGGACATGTGAAATGTTGAGCATTAGAGCGTGATCCTTGCACTTTAAATCTGTGTATTAATTTTTTTCATTAGCTCTCTCTGCTTCCCCATCCTGCACATTGCTGGCAAGCATGCATCAGCAATAAGACTTTCTTCTCTAATGTGTCTGGCATCTCTCGGAAATGTGGCTGGTCAGAGCTATAGCTGCTTTTTCTGGAAGTTGGTTCCTTTCAAGCCATTTAAGTAATTTCACCTGATATTACTTTAAATTTTCTATATAATGCGCTCTTTCGATGAATAGTCGTGTAGAATCAGCACAGGAAGAGCAAAGTCCTTGGCAATACCAGCTCAATTGCATCTGCAGATGAGGATTTAAAATTCTGTGCAGCAGACAGTACCTCCAGCAGGCGAGTAAAAGGTTACTGCATTATTTTGCTTGTTTGCATCTGTAGTCTTTATCTACTGAAGGGTTTTTTTTTAATTGTTCAATTTGTTGTGCATGCTTGTATATAAATACTACTGGAAACTGATTTAATAGAAACATTACTATCAAAAGGGCAGAGCAAGGTGAAGGGAGAGGCTCAGTTCAGCTTTAAACCAAGGAAAGGGAGGGGGAAAGACAGAAAGAGTAAAGGGGAGGGGAGAAGGAGCAGGAGAGAAATGAGGCTTTCAAGGCAATGTGAAAATCGGAAGTTTTTTTTGCAACTGTATTCATTTCAGCTGCTTGCACATCACTTGCATTTTTCTTAACCTTTTTCTAAAGAGGATGCTATTGAACAAGCACTGATAGCTCTATAAATGTAAGTGACAATTATTTCAAGTCAGATTATCCCGTAATCAGGTTAAGCAGCTGTGTTAATGTGAGACCTTCTACTTTCAGAAATAGTATTGCATACCGTCTTAAACCAATTAAAATGAGCTTTTTACAATATTACTTTTTTTTTTTTCCTATGGAAAGGAAAAAGTATATATTTACTGCATTACTGTCTCTTGCAAATGAGAAAACATTTCCAGCAGTAAGTTACTTGCGTGTGTTAAATTAGAGAGGTATTCAGTATTTTGAGCAGAGTATACTTCTGTTTAAAGTTTAGAAGACCTGTTTATGTCTGACTGCTCATTTGAATTAGTTTTGCCTTTTTTGTTTTTCTCAGAGTGAGGGGCTCCTCGAAGACTTTATTAAAGCTGCTTTCATGATCTGCCTCTAACTTGCTTTGAGAGTTGGTTGTGGTACCTTTGGACATTCTACTACAAATTCTCTCACGCTTGTTTCTTCCCGGGTTTAAATTTCTGTTGGCTTTGCCTAGTGTTGTTCTCAGTCGCCTCGCTTTCTAGCAGCCATTCTTATTTCAGAATTTGGTACACCTGGGTAGCATTTTTCTCATGCATTCTGACTTTTCAAGAAGACTTTTGGTTTGTGTGGTTTTTGGTTTTTTTGCTTTGTTGGTTTCTTTGTTGGGGTTTTTTCTTTTATTTTCTTTTCTTTTTTTTTTTTTTTTTTCCTTCTCCCAGATGCTGCAAATAGTCAGCCTTGGAGTGTAGCAGTCAGACAGGTCTTGTTGTTCTCCTCTGTAACTGGAAGGTCCTTTTGAGGCAGAGGCGTTCCAGAAGGCTGGCAGCTCTGAAAGTGGGCAATCACTTGCCCGGTTGGGTGGCTGGCGCGGAGGATGCTGTGGGCGAGGGCGTGGGGTGGCGCAGGGTGGGGCGCTCGGCCGTTGGCTGCTGGCGTGGC